>NC_091393.1:86504481-86581981 GCF_032191515.1 Phaenicophaeus curvirostris | reverse complement strand
TGTATGTAAGACAAAAATAGAGAGAAACTGGAGAGCTAAGTAGGACAGAGGTAACTCATCTGGTTTTAGATTGTAAAGCCATTCAGGAACAACTTGCTGCTTCAATGCCTAACCAAACCATCTGTAACTAGCGAGAAAATATTGGTTGACCTAGTCGTTCCTGAGATGTTACTACCACAGCTTAAACTACCTAGTTGTCAGCTAGCAATTTCCACAGTAGGACACAAGAGAGAAGGCATTGTACTGAATTGTGATATTCACTTGGCATACTGTTAGGTCAGACGGAAACACAGTAGCTGGCCTGGGTATATTACAGTTGCCTCCATTACAGATGAATAAAGCTATGAATCCAGCTTCTTCTGTTGAAATTAAGTAACTTTGAAAGGACAATGGTTGCATATGCTGTATATAAGGCTGCAGGACTTCCTCTAAGATGAGAGTAGGAAGGTATAAGAAAATGCAGAAGGTGAAGGAATGACTAAAAAAATAAGGATAAATAACACAGATGCCTGAAGAGTGGGAGGACAACGGAAAAGTGGTTTAAAAAAACCTGTGGGCTTGACTGATTACATTGATATATCCACATCACAAGTCAATGATTCAGAGTTTCACCACCACACAGCTGGAGTAATGCAGCAGCAAACCAGGTTAAAATATTACCTTTTCACATCTTTCATAGTGGAAAAGAAGGAAACACTGCAGGGAAAGTAGGAACAATACCAAAAGAAGTGGTGTATAAACTCAGTGACTGAAGAGATTAGATCATTGAAGAACCTGGCAATGGCATGTGGAACATTTCTTTTGTTAGTTACTGATGCAAAGCTGGATCAAGTCAAGAATGACAAAAACTGGTGATCATGCTGACCATATGAGAAATGAATCAGTGCTGTTGGTATTCATGTTAGCAAAAATGCCATGATGATTGACAATAATTAGAACTCTTGTTAACATTATCAGCAGAGAGGGAAACCACAGTCTAAGCAGACATAAAGGTTGATTGCTCCTCTCTTTGAAAGAAGAAAAAGCCCTATTAAATAATAGTCAAAGCAGACTCGTGATGTGGTCTCTGCTTGTCATACAATGAAGTTTGCTCATTTTAAGCAGGATCTATCCTGCAACTTCCAGTAGTCTTATACTAATTTTAATTTATGGATGAAAAGAAAAATTAGGATGCCTCAGATGTGAGTGAACCGAGTAACATGAAGAAATTGCTGTCTTGCTCTTAGGTCTGAGAGAATTAGGAAAGAAGATATAAATTCTATATGCTTGGCTATGCTGGCTGAAGAAAGTGACCTTCCATGTCTATTACTTTAAATATCTTGCTCTGAAAACACGTTGTTTTGAATGTTTGAAAAATATTGGAATTTAATATTTGATTAACATCCCGTCAGAAATTACAGACAAATTTGAGTATATGCTAAAAAATTTCTTATTTCCTATTTTGTGCTGTAAGGTCATAGGATGAAACATGACTCAGTATACAAACGAAACAGTAAATCAAACTTTAAATAACATATGTAACACTGAAAGTCTAACAGATGGGGAAAATATACTAGAAGCTTGACTCTCATTGATATTTGACCGCTTTCTTCTACACTGACAATGCAGAAAATCAGACATTTCCTTTTTTTTCCACAGGATCTTTCTCAGCTCTTGTGATCAGAGTACAAAAATACTACTTTTGTAGTAGTAGATAGGAATTCTTTAAAAATCAGGCATATGTCTTAAACCAAAGCTGAATTTCAAGTTTACTCCCATTTATCCATCAAACATACTAGTACATTTTTATTTTAAGAATAACTTTCTTATACTAACATTTTGTAGTGAAAAGCAGTAACCCAATGAAACACCAGACTAAGAGAATTAATTGCATCATCAATCCCTGGCTAGCCCTTCAGATTCCTCCCTGGTCACTTCATTACTCAGCTGCATGCTGCCTAACAGCTTATCCACCCTGTCACCTTCCCACGCTGGCACCAGCTGGGTTATCGGACACTCAGTGGGCTTTTCTCTCTACCACCACTCTTTCTTTCTGAAAGGGAAACAGACACCTCTCCTCTAGATGTGCAATGTGATGTTGATATCATTTGGTAGAGGAATTTATATCTATGAGCAACCATCGTGTGAGTCTACCAAGAACCTTAGCAGGTAGGAGAAGAGGAAAGCCACATAATAAACACCAACTCCCAAAAAAACTCTTAGGCAAAAATTATGTTAAAATGAACTAATGGATGAAGGATACTTCAATACCTGAAGGGCAAAAAAGCTCACAAGATCTCACATCATCCAAATGAAGCCATTCTGAACATACAATTAATCTTAACAGTTCCTCAAGTGAAAACATCAGGAAAAATGTATGAATAAAATCAACAGTGTTTATAAAAAGAAGCTTAATCCAAACTGTAGTAATATACTTATAACTCAGTCAAATGGCATCATCATAGGTTAGAGTGGAGGTTCAAAGGTACCCAATTTCTCTACGAATCTTTACACTGTCTGTGTTTCTTACCTCAGACTTCAGAGTACTGACTTCCTATAGAATGCAAATACCTCCTTTGATAGGGTGAAATTGTCATGGGCATCAACATCAACTTCTATACTACAGTACACATGTCTTCAAATACCTGTTTATCCTTACATAAAAATATTTTAACATTTCACCACCCAAAAAAGGCATTTATTGGTATTTCTGGCATCAAAATCAATTGCTGTGATCCACCTGCTTATTCCAAATTTGTCTTAATTGCAACAGAAATATTTAATTTGGGAGCCAAAACCTTGAATTTTCACATATGTAAGTGATGAGAAAAGGTAAGAGATAACTGTAAAACCTAGCATCGATTCAGTACCAGATTTCTAGCAGAAAGGCATAATCTCAAGGTGTAGTGCAGGAGGATATTTTACATCCAAATAGGCAGGGAGCCAAGCTGAAGGGGTTAAAATTTGCCACGATCCAACGTAAGTGATTTTCTTAACCCCCTAGGGATTCAAACCGAACTGGGAGAAAAAAGCAATTATGCAATGAATAGAAGAAGGGAAAACTGCTTTGCCTGTAACAAGGTACAGATTCCTCTGTGGTCTGCTGAGAACAGCTGAGCTCCTCAGCTTATTCTTTGACCACACCCAAACTAAAAACTATAGGATGTTTTGGAGAATAACAAAACACAACAGCTCAGATAATGTCCCAGGCAGTATATTCATTACAGCCTCATCAGAGTGGATGCCTGCAATAGGAAGATTAAATACCCATTTACCAGCACCAGAGGAGAGTTTGGTTTTATAATGTATTGTCCCCTATTCCCCGTGAGGCTGCTTTGTTTGATAAAATGCTGAGTGTGGTGTAAAAATATCCCTCTCTCTGTAATTTGCACTCCTCTCCATTTAAAGCTATTCTTGCTGCAAACGAGAATTGAAAGCTGCTAAAATTAAGTGGTGTCAGTTCTCAATGACACTTTAATGATAGAGGGCTCAACAAATGAGATGAGAATGAATTCCAGCCTCTCTCCTAAAGATAGTAACCAGCACTAAACAGTATAATGCTCCAACTGGGCTACACTTCACCTGCTTCATTCATATTTAGTAGAACTGAAATTGGGAAACTATAATTAAAATGGTCATAAAAAGAAAAATGCTAATTTCTGATAGAGATGGCAGGAAACAACTGAAGCTTGTGAAGTCAAACGCAATCCTTTTCTGTCATATCCATATGGCTACAGAGGCCATTCCTGGCTGACCACAGGGCTGATGTGAGGCTATCACACTTTTTCCTCACTGCAAGAACTGTTGCTCCCAGCAAGTTGTGTATAAACCTACTTAACTGACACAGACATGGGAAAACCAAAAATTAGGAAATCCTGCATGGTTTTGAGCTAAATAAAACTACTGTCTCTGAAAAAAAACACATTCAAAAATAAAAATAAAAATAATTCAAGATGCAAACACTTCTTTTCTCTCAATATTTTAATATTTGGACCTTCAAATACATCCACTCAGGCTTCCACATGAATCACGCCTGTAGCTTCACTACCACTAATGAATGACAACTTCAAAGTATGTCAATTGGGTGCTATCACATCTGGGCCCCACTTGTGCTGCTTCAGTGTTGCAGAAGTATTTTATGGTGGGACAATTTTTCTCTGAAATAATTCTTTCACTTAGGCTTCTAAGCATGGCACCACAATAGGAGGTTCTTTCTATTGTATCAGCTCTGCTGCAGGGGGAAACGTGAGCTCTAAACTCGTATAGAGTTTGGCAGAGCCACCGTTGCCTTTCCTTCTGCCCCATATAGCAGAAGCTCACAACCTGCATTGACACTATACTACAAACTGTCATGGAAGAGAACTAGATTGTTTCCAGCCATTGACAAAAGCTGCTCTATTTTTGTGTAATGCTCTGCTGTTACGTTGCATAACCAGGTCTGTCAAACACGTGAATGGAAGGCAAATGTTAAGGTATGTATAAAAAGTAGTTATTGTGGAGACAGAATTATTTATTACTACATGAAATTATCAGGAGGTTTAAAATTATGAAAGCCTTGTTGTAATAAGGTGAGTTAAGGTTTCAAAATTCACTGGAATAACTTAGAGAATATTCTATATGACTACAATGGAGATGGGGTCATTTTTGACTACCGACAATAAAACCTTTATATCTCATAGCGACACAGGTTTTTCTTTACAAATACAATACATCTGATGGATGAGTGATCCTGCAAATGTTTAATGAAGTTTTAACATCTTGATGTAACCAGATTCTATTTGTATTGCAAGTCTTTACCTACAAGTACTTCTTCCAATGCCTTCTAAAAAGTAATGCACTGAAGGGAACTGTATCCTAGACTGCATCAAAAGAAGCATGATCAGCAGGTTGAGGGAAGTAATTCTGCCCCTCTATTCCTCTCTTGTGAGACCTCATCTGGAGTATTGTGTCCAGTTCCAGAATCCTCAACATAAGAAGGATATGGAGTTGTTGGAATGGGTCCAGAGGAGAGCTGCACAGATGATCAGAGGGCTGGAGCACCTTCCCTATGAGGACAGGCCGAGAGAGTTGTGCTTGTTCAGCCTGGAGAAGAGAAGGCTCCAAGGAGATCTTATAGCAACTTTCCAGTACCTGAAAGAAGCCTACAAGAAATCTACTCATAAAGGCTTGTGGTGATAGGACAAGGGGGAATGGGTATAAACTGGAGAGGGGAAGATTTATGCTTGATAGAAGGAAGCATTTCTTCACCATGAGAGTGGTGAGACTCTGGAACAGGTTGCCCAGGGAAGTTGTGGATGCCTCCTCCCTGGAGGTGTTCAAGGCCAAGTTGCATGGGGCCTTGGGCAGCCTAATCTAGTGAGATGTGTCCCTGCCCATGGCAAGGTAGTTGGAACTAGATGATCTTTAAGTTCCCTTCCAACCCAAACTATTCTATAATTCTATGAACTCCCCATTTCTGAATTTTGTGTGGTGAAAACAAATGATTTTGCATTTGCACATAATAAAATATGTCCATGTGTAAATGTCTAGGATCTGCAAAACTGGTGGTCTAATTGGCTGACTGCAGGTCATGAGTGGAGAAGAGTAGTTCCTCACATATCTCTGCATTTCTTCCCATACAATAATCCTATCCTGACTGTACAAGTACTAATGTGACAGCAGTTGTCAAGAGCTTCTTAAAACAAACTGTCTTGCCTATTGTCAATATCTGCAAATCTGATAATATTGTGTATGTGCTTTTTATGCAATATATTTTCGTGTCTTCTGTTATGTACATAGCTCACAGCATATGTGTTCTCTCTGGAAAGATTTCATGATTTTGGTCATTTCAGTCTTCATTCTGGTGTAGATAATTCACAAGCCTCCCTTCCTGCCTTCCTCCTTTCCTAACTCAGCTCTGTTTTAGGGTAGTAGATTTTTAAGGTATAACCAAAAGAGATGTAAGTAAGCTTCAGCTGTTGTATGATACATACTTTTCTGAGTCTGACTCTGGCATAATCATGGTAGGCTAGATCAAAGCTACCAAAAGGCGCCTGGTTCAATTACTACTTCTACTATTAATTTAACAGGAAAAATAAAAAAATAATTAGTACCCCACAGATGATGATTACGTATCCAATTCTGTTCTTCAGGTTCAGAATGACTTATGAACATGAAGTGTAGGACAATAGCTCCAGATTAGCAAGCAATTCCAGCTCAACTTATATTGAAGATTTATGATGATAAATGTATGCACATCCAGATGTAGTGCAAAGAGATTTTGTTCCTGCTGTTTGTGTAGTCAGGACTGGAGGCAGAAAAGAGATCAAGTGTATTCTGACACCAGTGTGTTAAGCCTGTTTGGCTTATTTCAGCCCTAGGTCAGTCCTCTCACTTGTGTCCAAGTGCTGCCCCTCACCCACCATATGAAGGTGGGCACCAGTTAAGGAAAGCATCAGCTCATTGGCACTATGAGTAAGGGAGGTTGGTATGGGCTGACTGAAAAAGAATTTAATTACTTTACCTCCTCTGAGTACTTCATCGTAGGTAGATGTGAGGGAGATGAGAGGGAAAGAGCACTCTGCAGTCTATTTGTTATGCTCTGAAATATCTTTCCTGCAAGGGGATTTGTGCATACTGATGGAAAATGGGTACATCCTCGAGAGCACACCTTCCTTGCACACAATTCATGCCTTTTTGACTCCCAGCCATACCAATCTCTTTCTGTTAATTTTCTGTCTTGTATATTGGAGTAAAATGAACCAGATTCACTTACAAATCCTGTGAAGTAACAAGCATCACTTGTGAGATGCTAACATCTCTGGTCTCAAGCATCTTGCACATTTGGTCTCTTAGACTCCTTGAAAGGTATTTAGGCAAACAGAAAAAAAAAAACCAATCAAACAAACAAGCAAGAAAACCCTCTCCCTATCAAAGCAGTTTTACAGAGCTTTGGAAACAACAAGACAAAATAAATATTGAGTGAGACGGAAAAAAGCCAGTATTGCATCAAATACTTGCCCCAGGACCTACAACAGCAAAACTGAGGTGACATGCAGCCATACATGAGTGGACAACATGTCAGCTGCACAGAGGGTCTCTTCATCATCACACATGTCCCCTAGCTGGCAGTTTACCCCCTCAGACACAATGTTAAGAGACAGAGGAAGAATGTTCTCTTTTTGAAAAGTGTCACATAAAGTAGCTTACCAGCCTGGTTGGCAGAAAATCATATTTTCTGATATCTGATGTCACATTTTATTAGATTTAGGATACTATTATCCTACTTACTTAGGGGTTTAGAAGTACCCTTTTTATAGCTAATGCGACAGGTAGAATGTTAAACTACAGACGTTTTGCAATAAAGGACTAGACTGTTCCTTATGCACATCTGGTATTTTTTGCCCTAAACAATGCAATAGTTGTTCAGGTTTTTTTACCCTCTTTTTTTTTTTGATAGTCGCGTGTTTGTCCTCAGTTTATCCACTAACCTATGAGTGAATCTTGTTAGAGAGTCTGCAAAACTAACTCTTGAACTATAATTTGTAACTACTTTACTATACTTTAATATGATTATTTAATACCCATAGATGGCTTTATCTTAACACCAGAGATCAGAGAGCAGTTGTCCTTTCATTTAAATAATGGCATTTGCTGTAGGGCTTGGCAGCAGTTTCCACCTGCTAAAAACCAAAAGTCACAGTATATACACCGCACTGCTGGGGATTATATCAGATCTGAATTACCTCACTATGTTCATGTAGAAAAGTTTTATCTTTATGTCAGTTATTAGTGGATCTTCAAGTAAAATATTTCCTTGATTCAATTTTCTTTGAGGTCTTTAAGCAAAATTTTGATTATTTGTTTTTCGGGTTTTGGAACTGACAGAAGCTTCAAGTCCTAGACCTTTTAATTTAATTAATATTGTTTTCTGAATACAGTCATGCTCCTATTTAAAGCAGCAAAATCTGTGTGCATTTAAGGGCAAAATTTGATTCATACCATCAAGTATATTCATGATTACTACCAAAAGATAATTACTTCTGATGCACCCTGGAGGAAAGGCTTATTTACTCAGGTGAGAACTGGATTATTTACATAGATGAGAATTAGCCTTACACATCAATTAAAATATAAATGTACCTTTTTAATATCAATTTTACAACACAGAGTGGTTAAACCATAGCTTTTATCCCTAATCAGTCTGTACATCTTTAGCTAATTATTGGTGCTATCTTTTAGTGATAGTGAAGTGTTACTGACGTATCCAGCTGCACAGCAGGTTCTCAGGGTATGGGATGAAGCAGTCAGAAAAATCCTCAAAAGCATATGACATTCTTCAGTATTTCTTATAGCTCTACTTCAGTCATAATATTGTGAGGAGACAACAGAAGAGAGAATTCTGATCAAATATTAATATTTACTAATATTAAATATAATGAGTTTGGTGGGTGTTCCTTTGTGTTACTCACATACTAAAGGGAAGCAGCTCCGCAGAAAGTCAGAAATAGGATTCAATTTCTGATAAAGGATAAATGCATATTATAGTGTACACTACTAACTGCTGCAGGCTTTAGAATAAAAAATACAGAAGCCAGTGTGATTCTTTTAATACAGAGAAAGAAACAGATACTAGTATCACTCTATCTTTAGTATTTTACAAAATTTTCTCCAAGCAGAGCTGCAAAAAGTCTAATTAAATTGATTTGGAATATTTAGGTCAAGAATTGTACGTATAAAATAATAGACCTTCAAAGAAAATTTGGGTACGACATTAAAGGCTCTGCCTCTGAGTGAGAAATTTTCTTCTTGCCAGCAGACTAAACCAACAAGATTGTGTGGAGTTTCTGGCCTGGATGAACATTTGTCTGGTGTTTAATTAAAGATCTCAAGGCACGTATTGCAAGATGGAATACACTACTTTAAATGCCCTTGGCAGAGCAAATAATAATATCCCTACTTTTGGACAACTCTCTTAAAGAAATCTGCTAGCTGACACCAAATTTCTACCTGAAGCAGAAACACTTTTGTGAGAAATTTCGAAACAGAGATTTTTGATGCAATTTATAATCCTTGAGAACGAATGACACAAAATGAATTTGAAGAAAATAAACTTCAAAATTGCTAAGTAAAACCATTTCCCCTTAGAATGCCTCTACTCTATCAGTAGAAGGTAAGAATTCATGGACTTTATTTCACCTCTTCCTACTCTCTTTTAAAGTCTATCATTCCTTTGGGTAACTCCATTGAAAGACTATCATATCATTCATTTGGACCGATAATACATTTTTTTATCTCTTAAGAGTAATATGCCAATCCAATACAATAAGCGTGCTACTTCTCAGTCATCATTACAAATATATTTTCAATTTTTAAAAAAATAAAATCTTTTTCTGTATTTTCTAAAAATTAAGTCATCACCTAAACACAGTGAGGGACTCTGATTCTTTCAATTTTTTTAAATCTCAAGATTTCAAGATTTTCTACTTTAATTGACACAGGTAAATTGACAGATGTGGTGTATCTGGACTTCTGTAAAGCCTTTGACATGGCCCCCCCACAACACCCTTCTCTCTAAATTGGAGAGATATGAATTTGATGGGTGGACTATTCAGTGGATGTGAAACTGGTTGGGTGGTCATATTCAAAGAATAATGGTCAATGGCTCGAAGTCCAGATGGAGACCCGTGGTGTCCCTCAGGGATCTGTACTGGGACTGGTGCTGTTTAATATCTTCATCAATAATATTGACAGCAAGATGGAGTGCACCCTTAGCAAGTTTGCAGATGACACCAAGCTGAGTGGTGGAGTTGCCACACCTGAAGGACAGAATGTCATCCAGAGGGACCTGGACAGGCTGGAGAAGTGGGCCCGTGAGAACCTCATGAGGTTCAACAAGGACAAGTGCAAGGTCCTACACCTGGTTCACGGCAATCCCCAATTTCAGTACATGATGGGGGATAATGTGATTGAGAGCTGCCCTGCAGATGAGGACTTGGGGATGCTGGTTGATGAGATGCTTGATGTGAGCCAGCAATGTGTGCTCGCAGCCTGACCATATCTTGGGCTGCATCAAAAGAAGTGTGGCCAGCCGGTCGAGGGAAGTGATTCTGCCCCTCTATTCCTCTCTTGTGAGACCTCATCTGGAGTACTGTGTCCAGTTCTGGAATCATCAACATAAGAAGAATATGGAACTGTTGGAATGGGTCCAGAGGAGAGTTACAAAGATGATCAGAAGGCTGGAGTGCCTCCCATATGAGGACAGGTTGAGAGAGTTGGGCTTGTTTGGCCTGAAGAAGAGGCCTGAAGACTCTGAGGAGATCTTGTAGCGACCTTCCAGTACCTGAAAGGCGTCTACAAGAAAGCTGGAGGCTTTGTATAAAGGCTTGTGGTGACAGGACAAGGAGGAATGGGTATAAACTGGAGAGGGGCAGATTTAGTCTTGATATAAGGAAGAATTTCTTCACAATGAGAGTGGTGAGACACTGGAACAGGTTGCCCAGGGAAGTTGTGGATGCCCCATCCCTGGAGGTGTTCAAGGCCAGATTGGATAAGGTCTTGGGCAGCCTGATCTAGTGGGATGTCCATGCCCATGGCAGGGGGTGTGGAACTAGATCATCTTTAAGTTCCCTTCCAATCCAAACTAGTCCATGATTCTATGATTCTAATTGAGAGTAATTTCCACATTTCTGTAAATTATTTCTCTATCTTATGTATTAAAAAAAGTAACTAACTTCATATTTAGATCTACAACCGACCTTTAGGATTGGTCTCTTTACTGTACTTTTTAGTAGGCATAATTTTGTTGAAATATGAATTAATTTGATAGTGGTCTCTTCTGCATATCCTGGATAATTATAAGAAGATGAATGTAACCTTCAACTGTGTTCTGCAGAGGTTTTATTCCAGAGCATTTCACTGTGATTTGAGGTTGAAAGCTTACCAATATTTGAAGAACACCATTGAGCACTAGGCTGTATTTGTTTGTCTCCTGAACTCATTCAATTAGGGAAATAATCCATTATGGAAAATCTTGATTAAAAGTTGGCTTATTCTCCCATTTGATTAAAATTCAGCATTACACTGAATCAATTGTTCAGTACTTCTGTGAAACCTGTATCAGCTACAGGCAGAAGACTAATTGCTCTGTTGCTCTTGCATCTTACTCACCTGTTTTGTCCTCTGATTATAAAACCTACAGGAGAAAAATAAACATGCTCTAATATTGTGGTTTCACTTGGTGCTCAACCATATTCCATGGCAGACTGAGTGATACCAGAAATTATGCAGCCAGAGGGGACCTGGTAGTGGAGAGGGTTTTCTTGTTCAGAGGCTTTAGCCCCACAGTCCCTACCCTATTCCAGGATGGATATAGCAGTAACATTTATTCCTGCCATAAACTTCATGGATTTCTTAGTTTTGTGAGTCCCAAATAAAATCCTCAGGGTTTAGTCCTTTGCATGTTTTCACAATGACATCAGCAAACAATCAAGGCTAAGCTTGCCTGCCAACAAAATATTTTTATAACTCCATACTAAATACCCAATTGAAATCGCCACCTGAAAAACTGCAACAAACAAAGCAGTTGAGGTTGTGTTGCAACCTGATAGCCATGTGACTGGAGAGGAAGCAAAACTAAATCTCCAGGTGATCTGTACCCTTCTTGTCTGTGTCTAGCTCTTAAAGAGCTAACTCTGCATAGATGGCCAAACAATTTCCGAGAGTGAATCACAGAATCACAGAATGGTAGAGGTTGGAAGGGACCTCTGGAGTTCATTTAGTCCAAGCCCCATGCTAAAGCAGGTTCACCTAGAGCAGGCTGCAAACGGATGTGTCCAGGTGACTTTTGAACATGTCCAGAGAAGGAAATTCTAAAGTCTTGGCCTCAGCAAGGTCAGTGGTAAAACTGTTTTTGATATTAATAAGGTCAGTCTGTATCTTCAAATGTGACAATAAAATAAAAATATCACTCATGAAAAACTAGTAGGTTTGCTTTTCAGCATATTTTCATTTCCAGTTTATGTGTCCTTTGGCAGACATGATATCTTGCAGCAATTAAAAATCTTGACTCAGGAAGATTCTCAGACATAAACAAGAATATTGCCATAGTTCTCAATCAAAACTTCACAGAGCAGCTTTTTCAGTTTATTCTTAAAGTATGACTAACTCTTCTTACTATTTCCCATAAATAAAAATTTCTGCCAATTTTCCCTAGTTTGCACATCGGGTGATTTTTGCTAAATGTAGTTGAACACTAATATTGAACCAACCAACTTCTACTAAAGCTGCAGCATCAGGATTGATTCCCTCCCACATCCTGTTCTTTTGTATCTTAATCGCTCTTTTGGCTTCTTTATGGGTTTTACCTGAGACTGAGACATTATGTATTGAGAAGCTTGCTAGTGAAACATTTTAAAAATAAAATAAGCTGCTATACTTTCCATAGATTGCCAACAAACCATAATGTTAGCTGTTGAAGCAGTCTTTTATTTTGTTACTTAATGAGGAGACAAGAAAGAAAAAAATGACATAAACACTGAAAAAGATCTTCAGCTGCTTCAAATGTTTAATGGCTGGTGTCTTCACTAGCAAATATACATTTGTAAAGTGACTTTAGAAACAGTTCAAAATAATGCAATGAGAAGCAGCTTTAGGATGTAGTCATATATTTGGTATGTATTTGTTGAGTTTCATGTTACTTCCACTTAGAATTATTCAATGGAATAAAATATTTCTGAAATTCAGGGAAGCCCTATTTTATTACCTCAGACTGAGAGTTAAATTAGTACGCATAAATAACGTAGGTGAGTGAAGCTGAGCACAGAGGAAATGGGAGAGTTACTAAGATAACTTTGAGGTCCGTATTTGTGATGAAAATAGATAAGATTTATGGCAAAGTAATTCAATCAAATAATCTGAAGTGGTTAAAACGTATTTCATTCTAATGTGTTGTTATAAAATCTATAGATGTTGTCCAATTAAATGAAAAGCAAGCCATAGATTTTTGCTGAAGAGAAGAGAATAAAAGAAAAAAAAAACCAAAAGGAAATGTCAGCTGCAGAAGATCTCATTTTGGAAGCCTACAATATGTTGATTGATAGGACTAGCATTTTTCAAGCTATGTCACAGCTGAGGTATAAAGCTGTCAGTGCACGTGATAATGATGGATGCTCTAAAACATGCAAATAGCATGAAAAATCATTTCTCACATAATTTTGGAAGATGAGAGGAGTTGTGAACTGAGGGGAGAGGGGAGGGTAGGTCAAGCTTAACATTCAGCCAAGAGGAATGGGCGGCTTCCTTGCCGCTGTTTGAGTTGTTAATTACTATGCAAGTGAAACAATGAGTTATACAGGCCTTCTGCAAATTTTCCCACAGAAGTTTTATTGTGACTGGTGGAGAAAGAGAGGCAGAACTGCAGCTTCAGAATTAACACAATGCTGTGCTCCCCCGAAACAAATCCTTACAAAAGCAGCGAGTGTCAGGGGCCACCAGTGCTTTCAGGAATGTGTTGCTTTAAGGACATGCTGTGTATTTCAGAGGTGACATTTACAGTATACCATCAATATTGGGGGTGTTTCAGTTAATTAGCCATTTTTATTAACACTGAAGTGCAGTAAAACCCAGTACAGTTAACTCCATCCCACCAAGAATGTCAGCTTCATATGAGCTCACCCATGTGTTTTCAAGCCTAAGTCTGCATTTGCCTTTCATTTTATATGCGTTTTTCTTCAGTTTCAGTTTCCTTCTAGCAACTCCTAATCATTCCAATCCCTCCTAAACAGAGACTTTTCAACATCAGATCTTAACATATGTCTGCATACTTCCAATAGTTATGCCCTTTCCAAATTTGACAATAAGGTGATTGATAAAAATTGTAAGAAACACACCACTAAATCTTTCACTAAATGTTTTACATTCAGTCTGATCTGTATCTGTAGGTTAAACTGCAAGCTGTTGGAGGCAAAGACTGTCTCTATTCCTGCTGTGCATACTGCTGAACACACTGTCACACTCCACAAAGTACAAATAATGAGCAATGACTATGGACCTTATTTTCTACTGCCTTCCATCTTATTGCTATTTACCTCCACACAAAACAAGTGTCAAAGAGGTGACATTAGCAAGCCCCGTGGTTCCTCAGCAGCTCAGCATGTTTTAAGTTGAACCCTCATTCATAAAAGAAGACAAAAATCTGAGTACTTCAGAAAATCTTATCTAACCATTTTACTAAGTTGAAAACTGAATTTCTTAATGAGTTCTGAGTCAAGGCATTTTATACCTTATTTTGTTATATACTGGCACTGTTTATCAACAATCAGATTCTGGTCTTGCTGTTTTGAACAGCCTTGTAGCAGGTAATTCAAGAAAGCAATGTTTTAAATGAGTTTTGTTCTGATTTCCTTCACCTCTTTGGATTTCATCTTTGTTCCAGACCTGGAACAATAGCTGATATTCATGTCCAGATATTACTAATATCTCATATTTGTTATTCAGCAGGGTTATGCTATTTGGGACTTGTTCAAGTTCAAATTTAAAATTAATAATGCAGCTGTTGCTGCTGGTAGGTTCAAATCTCTCTTTATGCTGCTGTTTTACTTCTACTGTTAAGATTGAAGGGATCCAAAGGTAGGTAGGCTGAAAGAGAAATTTAACAGAAGTTCTGCAAACCAATGAATATCTAAGCAAATCATGACCCAAAGGTGCTGTACTGGATTCAGACCAGCTCAAATAATACCTTCATGCCCAGGACAGATTAGGGAGACTTTTCCCTCACCACAATTAAAATGCATGTAACACAATTGGCCGGGTGCTCCCGAGAACCTTAAGTGATGCAACTGCCCAGAAAGGAGATCTAGGGATTGCCCAGCATCTAAATTACCAAGCAGCATTTACAGAGCAGAGATGTGAAGCACTATGGTCAAGTAGAAAAGTCCTGCCCATCTAAAGCATGGCCCACAGCCAGCTTTTCCCAGTAATGGTAGATGACAGGCCAGAGCTGATCCAATGTGCATTTTAATTGGTGGCAAACTCAAGTAACAAGCCATTGCTGCTCATCTGTCAAAGAAGGAAAAAACCCTCAAGTAGCATTGTGTTTATTTTGTTATTAGGATACATATTACACATATATGTATGTAAATTAGTTGGAGGTCTCTGGCATCAGGAATAGAAAGTGGATTTTCCCCAGCTAATTTCCTAATATATACATCTCTAGAAGAGAAACAAATGGGTAAAGATAACATGTCTGTGGTCTGATGGAGTGAAGAAGACCCTGAGTCGTACTTAGAGCAGCTTGATAAATTGATCAATGACAGCTAACAGGCTTAGGGAAAAGTTCTCAGAGGAAAAATGGCAACTATGTGTAATGATGCTTTTGCTTCACTTAAATACTGTGAAAAAGTGAAATAGCCTAATGCAGGCTTTTCAGAGCAAAAGTATGCCACTGACTTGAGAAAGCTTCCCTTGTATTTTAAACAGCTTCCTGAGACTTCACTGCTTTCATAGAGGTTTTCCCTTAAAATGTGAAAAATGAGCACTAAAATTTACATCAGGCCCCAGATTAGCAAACAACCATACACAGCACCTCCTCAGTCTTTGTTGTTTTGTTCTTTTTAACAACATCTATATTAACAAAACCGAAAGGTTGCATTGTTTAAGGGCAGACTTTTGAAACTAAAAGGCCTCTAACCAATTTCTTATGACTGAGAGGTGGGTACAGTTTCATGTGTTGCAGAGTATTCATGTGCTGCTCAGGAGAGCACAGATTGCATTCCATCAAAGGCAATTTTTCAGAGGTTGTCCCTCCTTCTGCTTTCCATGAAAATGAATCTATACCATTTACATGAAGCGCTTAACCTTCAGACTGTCCTTACTACAGCAACACTACTCCTATTGCAGATACATGTTTACTTAGACAAATCTAATTTACCCTTTGTTAATGTGTGCTGTCTTTACTTGCTATATTACATTAAAGTAGAAATAGAGTTACAAAAAATTATCCTGCTTAAAATCATTCATAAGCTTTCATCAAGGGAATGAATTTACCAATTTCCCTCTTAGTTTATAACCATCCACTGTACTAACTTGACCTTTACCTAAACAGGGCTATAATTGCAGTTAAGATTATATAATTTACAATAACAACAAAAAATTACTTTTGAGAAACTGCTACTGGGCATGAATGTCTCACAGCCATTAAATGCATCATTCATCTTGAGAAGAAAATTATTCTTATCCACGTAGACATTTTTAACATAAACTGTAGTACTCTCTGTTGGCACTTTTTTACGTACCCATTAATCTCAATAGTAAAGCATAAGTCTCACCCACCTATTCTCTCAAGTTTGGATGTCACTACTGTGTACAATAAAAATTGTATATTCATGAACTCCATTTGTTTTATGTCCTTCTCTCTGTCAAAGTCTCCCAAGCAGCATATGCTTTGCTCTGTGGAGAATAAAATCAAATTTGTCTGTCTTGTCATATTGTCATCAAAGTGATACTATCACAATTAGATTAACATTTTGTGAAGGAGCTGAAGGGAGGGAAAGGAAATAGGAACATATTATAGAGAATCCCTGTTAACCCTTTCTCTAGCAAAAACCCCTCTTTCAGTGGCACCCAGAGGTTAAGAAAGCAATCAAGACCTAAAATAAGCAGCTCTGTCCAGCAACTGTAGTCCTCCTTCTGGTCAGTAAGGTTACTTATAAGCCCTGCCAGGTATGGTTTCATCCAGAGAGCTATCATTACTAGTGAGAACGATAATTGTTGGGAATGGAGCAATTTCTAGGCTTTTTAAACAAACTAGTGGTAAGCAAAAGTGCAAGCAGCCAGAGTGAGACATGGTCCATCCAGCTCCTGGGAGCAAGCTGGGGGATGTGCACAGTACACCAAGCAGTAAAAGCCTCTGTGAGGCCAGTGGGAGCACCGTGGGTATGTCTGCCAGCCAGAAAATAAGAGTTCAAGAGTTTGCAAGAAGAGCAATAAAAAACAACTAGTTTTGTTTGTTTGCTTTTTTCTGGGGAGGAGGGTATGGGGAATGATGATGCTTGACGAAAGGGACGAAAAACATCCTGTTGTACACAGATGAAGAAATAGTGTCTCTGAATTTGCTCATACTGTACGGAGCTGCATTCCCCCACTCCCTTCCAGTGTACAGAAAGTGCTCATACAATAAATTATGCTTGCGCAGGACAAAGATATGCATCTGTACAACTTATCTTCTAATTACAATTGCATCATCTGCACATTGATCTCCTTCTCTGAGGATTAATACTAACATGAGCAGTCTCTGACACTTATTCTTCAAGACAGGCCTGCCAAGGATGTATTCTTTCTTCATTCTCCTATATGCGAAGTTACCCACCAAACTGATAAATTTGACTGCTGGGCACACATGTTGCAGCACACCTACTCTATCTTAGATTTTCTATGAAAGTTATCAGCTGTTCTTATTGGGATTATTTCTTTAATGCATTTTCTGTAAAGCCAGGTGGTACAGTTACCATCATTTACATAATACTTAAAAAATGAAAAAAAACTGAATTAATTTTTAAAAAAAGGACATACAGTAACTCTTAGGCCTCCATGCAGAACACTACACTGTTTTCCAGTGACAGAATTCAATGTTGCCCAAATCTCTGGGAAACAAATTCGATTCTCTCTAGTCAAATACATTCCTTTTCCTAGCTCTGTACCATTCTTATGTGCAAGAATTTAAGGACATCATCTCTTTTATGTAAGAGAAAAATGGAAAATCACCTAGGACTGAATCATAGGTGCAACAAACTTACACATAGTAGACAATAAATATGGAAGCAAACTGTACATGCAAAGAGTGAGAGAGCAAATATTTTTTGTCCTTCATTTTTTAAATTGTTGATTGTTTAAAGAGGGTGTCATAAGACAGAGGAATGTGGATGGAGAGTTGGGAAAGGGAGGGGGAGTTCACACCAGAGGGATGATAAAGTAATGAATAGCAGTGCAAACAGAAGAGGCACTGGGGAAGGCATGTGCAGAACAACATACTGGGAAGAACAGTGTTATAGTCACAAAACAAAAATCGTAAGGTCAAAGAGGAGGAGAAGAAACTTTGACTTTGAGATTTTGCAAAGAGGCAGCTTTTGGTAATCAAGGCAGTTCCATCAGAGTGTAAAAATGAAAGCCAACTGGAAGAGATTCAGAAGAGTTGGTGTTGGGGTTATTTTCCCTCTGTACTTGGCACTGGTGAGATTGCACCTTTAATACTGTGTTCAGTTCTGGGCCCCTCACCACAAGAAGGATGTGGAGGCTCTGGAGTGCATCCAGAGACGAGCAATGAAGCTGGTGAAGGGGCTGGAGAACAAGTCTTATGGGAAGCAGCTAATGGAACTGGGATTGTTTAGCCTGGAGAAGAGGAGGCTGAGGAGGCTTATTGCTCTCTACAGCTACCTGAAAGGAGGTTGTGGAGAGGACAGAGCTGGCCTCTTCTCCCAAGTGGCAGGGGACAGGACAAGAGGAAATGGCCTCAAGTTCCACCAGGGGAGGTTCAGGCTTGACATCAGGAAAATTTTTTTCATGGAAAGGGTCATTGGGCACTGGAATAGGCTGCCCAGGGAGGTGGTTGAGTCACCTTCCCTGGAGGTGTTTAAAAGATGAGTGGATGAAGTGCTGAGGGGCATGGTTTAGTGTTTGATAGGGATGGTTGGACTCGATGATCCAGTGGGTCTTTTCCAACTTAGTGATTCTGTGATTCTGTGAACTCAAGGTAATTGTGATACACTGCCTGTCCACTTAATTTAGAACTAAATGGAAAGTGAGAAGGCGAGCAGGATGGGGAGGATGAGTTTGAGAGATGCCTCTTCCTCTGTACTGGCACAGGAAGAAGTTAGAAGATAGTGACAGGTATGGGAAGAAAATTAGAGGGAGGGAAGAGGTGGCAGAATAATGGTGTCTGTCCTGTGTAGAGATTGTCCTTTATCTTGAGAGTTGACCCTTTCAATGATAGGAAGGAAAACAAGACATTAAAATCCCTTGTATGAGAACCTGCTCCACTAAGTGGTGCTCACCCCTCCTGAATGCAGAAAGAAGCTTTTGCTACCATTTCAGACACAAGACCTATGAGCTGATCTCATGAGTGCCCTCAACTCTCACTGAAGTCAATAGGAGTTAAGGGTGTTCAGCACTTTCCAGGGTCAGGCCATGTATCACTTAAAAATAACTCACCAACATTAAAAATCATTAAAGAAACTAATGCTCATTAACTAGCAATAGACCACTAGGAAAGGATCAATGGTTGTATCAAAAATCATCTTACCTATTGCAGTATATGCATACTCTACTTGATGACAGTGAAGGATAGTGACACTGAATGATAGGTCACCGATGACAGTGAATGGGAAAGACTGCTTCTTAATTAATCAGGACAGTATAAGCTAAGACTTCCATTTAACAGGAATAAATTTAGGGGCCTAACCAGGTGATTAGGAGGAATGATGTTCCGACTCTTGGTGAAATAAAATTGTGGCTTAAGAAAAAATACAATGAACATCCTTTTTAGTTTTCTATTTTGCTTCAGAACGGAGTGCTCTATTTCATCTCACATTTTTCATGGTATTGCATTTCTTTAATTGCCTTTTAATAACTGGAGCAAATTTGTAATCAGGCAGGCTGATTCTGAGCCTGCCAAAGGAAAGGATTGTCTGGTGTGGCACTAATGTGTTGTTCTGCCTAAACTGAATGGATTTTCTTTTGCAGCCCTTGTTTAGGAAAAGCTTTTAGAATGTTCAACTAGAGTTATTGTTTGCCCTGATCTGGCTTCAAGGCTATTATTTGGTAGAGTATGAACTGTCAAGGCTTGCATGCCTTGAATGGTGTATGTAAGTACTGCAGAACTGGGCTCGATTCATGGGTGTATTGTCTTTTTTGTCATTCATCTGTGGATTCCCTTTCCTGCAGGATCTGCATGTGTGAAATCATGGAGACCTTCAGGTGCAGAACACCTTCTGCAGCCTTCAAGAAATTACCTCACAGCAATTTTAAGAAAAAAATAAAAACAGCACAATCTTATCTGCATTCCACTGATACATAATGAATCTCCCCATCTGACTGAATTTATTGTAATCCCTATAAACCTAAACCTCCAAGAATTCCAGTGCCTTATGCATCTCTCCTCTTTTAATTTATGAGAAGTTGATAATGTGCCATCTGGAGGTTTCACTGCCATTGGGAAGCACATTCAGCCCACATTGGAGACAAGTCAGGCCAAAAGGAGAAAGAAAAGAAAATGCAGGGGAAGGAGAAGATCTGGCTTCAAGGAACAAGTGTCATGAACTCACAAAGATAAAAGCCCCTTTTTGAAAAAAAGCAGTTTTAACTTGCACGATCGGCACATACACAAACCAAGGTCTCAACCTACGGACGTTAGCAGCATTATAGGGCAATCCTTACACAAGGACAAAATGTTCTTGAGCAATTACTGCTGTGTATTGGACACAAGCAGGTTTTTTCTCCAAACTGTAGTCATGTCAGGGGTGCCGCTTCACGTCTTTTAATTTTCCCTGAACAAACAAATTTATTGTGGTCGTTTCAAGTAAATTTTCAGTTCACATACTTTTCCTGCGAGACAACAAAGGGCTTGCTGGGGGAAGCTTTTAGGCTGATTGGCTGATTGTCTACATGCAGGTCTTCAGAGGACTGAGACTCATTTTATTTATTGAAAAAAAAATGGCTGGCTTTGATTTTATTCTTTTTATTAAGTTACTCAAACATTGAAAACTGTATGTCACCAAAGTCATAATTACTAACCTATGAAGAGAGCAATTCAGCTGTCAGGCTGGATCAAATCAACAAGTTAGAGACAGTACTGAAAAGCATATTGGATTACAAAACACATTAATTCATCCTATTAATACCAAAATAATCAATGCTAACACAATAATAAACATAATCTCTAATACATACTAAAGAGAACATTAAGAATGCAGCTGTTCATTCATTACATGCACCAGTTACAGAATATCTTAATATTGAAACAAACTCATCATCTAACATGTCCCCATAATCAGTTATAAAGTTTCCTCTTCAAATACTTGTGCTTCCTCTTCATGGGTAAGCAAATCTTTGTCTCCTAGTCTCTGTTACCAACAGAGCTACTGAGATAGAAATGTTGACAGCCCTGTCTAGCTGAAGGATCTCCTGTTGATCAGAAGGTAGAGAAGAAAGCTTCAGATAGTTCATCAAAAGCAGGACCTCTATTCCAATACACCTTTTAATTTGACTATGAAAATTTCTCACTGACGTTTTCTTTATGAATGCTTCACTAGCACGGACAGTAACTTCTACAGAAACATCGCTAGTGCAAAAATTCACAGTTCGCAACAGGACTGAGACATTTCCAGCAGGTTAGGCAAAGGTTGTTTTGTGGCAGCGGCAGTGCGAGTCTCCCAAGCACTGTCTTTTCCCTGATGTCTTCCAGCAGTGAAACTATGCAACATCTAAACCCTGTTTATTACTGTTCACAGCCAAAAGACTCAGTGCTTGTACAGCAGGATGAGCTGCTACTCTCAGCTTCTCCCTCAGTGCTGAGCACAAGCCCGGTGTGGCACTGCTGGCCAGAGGAAGAGTCAGGGACAGCAGGTGCCTGATCTGCCTCATTTCCTTCCATACTCCTTACCTTCTGGGTAAGTAACAGTTTCTCCAGCAGTGGTGGGGAGCTCAGGGGAAGTAGGGCAGGGTGTGCAGGTGACTCCTGCAACTTCTTGCTTAGGTGAGGGAGAGACTGAGAAGCTACAGAGGGAACGAGCCTGGGGAGCTGCCCTGCCAGTGCTAGGAAGGTGGGCTCTAGCTACAGGAGTCTTTAGTATTGCATGTAGCCATGATTTCATGGCTTGTCCCATCAGTCTGATCTGAATTCCCCTGATGCATCCATATTGGAGACTCTGGATGAGAAATCTTCCTTGAAATGTCTATTGAACAAAGACAGTAACTTGCTCGTTCTTCTCTGAGAATTTCACCCACGTGAGATGCAAAGTCAAAGTCAAATTGTCCAGTCAAATTCAGAATAGAACATATTTGCCTTTGACCAATTTGTGAACACATTATTTTAATGAGTTATTTAAAAATAGTTAGTATTTTGAAGACTTTGGAGTTTGCAAGTTTCACTTTCCCTGTTCCAGACACTAAAAAAAAAAAAAATCAGCTTACAAGATCATAATTGGTCTTTTTATTTTAATGCATTTTGGGTGACATTATGTCACCAATGCACAGAAGCTATAAAGAAGAAGACATAAAAAAATATCTTGACGTCCCAGCAAAATACTCTGAGCATGAATCTGTTAGGGAAACTTTCCCACTCTTCTGGAAGTGGACACACTGTGCAGCAAAGAGCACAAGATTCACCAGGACAGAGAAAAAGCAATAAATGAGCAGCATAATTGAACAGATAACAGGCAATTTGCTCAACTAAGGCAACCCTGGCTTCCTGTCCCTTCTCCTGCCCTTAACGTTGGATAAATCACAGAAGCAGCCAGAGCAGGTCACAGGCATTGCTAGTGGTAGCAAAGATGATCCATGGGATCTGTGCTGTGGGGGCTGGAAACTTAATTCTTTTAGCATCAACTATTATGTGTGTTACTTTCCTCGTTGCACAAATGAGCCAAAGGAACATGTCAAAACAAAACAGGGTACCTGTAAATAGTTCCCAGTTCACACATTGACTTTTATCTGCCTAGGATCTGATAGCACCTCTATGTCCAGTGACTGAGTCATTGCAACTGCCCTGGTAACTCTAAACGACAGCATTCAGGAACAGTCTGCCACACTCTTCCATGCTCAGCCAAGGCCTAACAAAAAAATAAAAATCACTTTCATTTATTTCCGTGGCTTCTTGATCTTGGAAAAAGCGGTTCGACACCTACAGAATACCTTCCCTAAGGAGATAACTGTACAAGCAAAGTTCAAGTATCCCATCATCGATTGCATGTGTTTCATGCTAAGCTCCTTCCACTATAATGCACTTTCTACAACAGCTGATAGATTTTTCCAGTCTTCCTCTGGGAGTCCTAAATGCCTTTGCTAGAACATTGCTAAAGAATTGTAAAAGCTCTTTTTCTCTTTCCTTCACTGACAAAACTCAGTTCTTGAATGAAATGCTTCAAAATCTTTAGAAATACTTTATAATACATATTGAATCTCTTAAAAAGAAGTAAGTAGCGCAAACAGTAGAAATAAGCTGGTGATGCAAGAATAAACTAAATTGCTGTAGGAATTTGATTTTCTAACCTCATGATGTGCAATCACATATTGTGTAAACCTGAATCAAAATTCTCTGTGTACACTCTTATCAACCACTATGTTTATTCTGATACAGAGGCCTTCATTCTACCAAGCACCTCTGTCCAGAAAAGTATTGACATTTGTGCTTAAATTTAAATGTAAGTCTCATTCAGTAGGATGTAAAGGACATTTAAGAATCCGTATGCTTAAAAAGAGACTGACAGAGGGCATATCCGAGTCAGAATTTTATTAATGTTCCCTGAAGGTTATATAAGATCAAATGGATAGATTGACTTGGCATTGTATTGCAGTGACTTTGTACAGTGTTTGGGAAAATGAAACCATTAATGAGCTATCACCTGAATATTTTTTCCTTGACACTCTTGGTAATAAAATGTGAAATGCTTTATTTCCCCAAATGAGGTCAGCACACGTGTGGATAATTGCCTGAAACAACATAATTTTTGTTTAACTTGTTTAATTGTCTTGGTAACTTGTTTGTTCAAAATCAATGTGCAGTACAAAAAAAAAAAATAAATCCTGTGGTTTGACTTGTAAGATGCCCTGGCTTTCATGATTAATATTGCAGTCCCTGCTGGCAGTCCTCTGGTAGCTGGACTTAATGAACACATAACAAAAAGTGGTTGTTCCTGCAAAGAGTTTTCCACTTAAATAATCTGGAGTTATGCGAATATCATCTTATTTAACTACTTCGTCTCAAGGAATGCAGAGCAGGTTAATATTCCTTTCCTATATTTCTATTTGTCTGTGTTTTCATCCCTTGTTTTGTCATCTGTCATAGAACCAGCTGAAGAATCAAATACCTGAATCTTATTATGATAACTATTTGGTGTTATTAATTATGGGGGGGAAAAAAGCACATAAGTAGACAAAGCATAGGAGACTGGAGAGAATCCTGAAAGTATTGAGATGAGTCCCTTTATGAGTATACCAATAAAACCAGTGTGCAGCCACAGTTTGGGGTTTTTTTCCATCTTTAGTACTAGATCCAGAATTTTTTATTTCTTCTGCTTATAAAAGCACAGACTCTGCACCTTAACACGTTAGTATTTGATTTCCAACCTCTCCACTTGGAACTCTCCACTTGAATTCCCAGCTGGAAGTGCATGCAACATCTGTGTGTGGACTCAGCAGAAGGAGACTAGCATGCTGGGCAGTACATGAGTCCTCTTAACCATCTCACAGGATTAGATCTGTATCCCAAGATCCAGAGCATAAATGTTGCCAGATCTGCATTTATGCTCAAGTAAGTGTCCAGCTCCTCAGGAATTGCCAAGAAAAGATCACTGGCATCTCTTTTCAGTCAAATCCAAATTTAGGCTGGTAGGCAAATCCATTGGCATCAAGGGAAGAGATTCCTCATTTGCATACATAATTTTGAAGAGTTTTGTTCACCAACTTGCTCCAGTTGAGACTTACATTCATAGCTCTGTATCACTTTAGAAGAGGGTTTAATCTCTTATTTTGACTGGATCACATTCTGATTATTCTCACAATAGTGGATGGGGTAAGGAAACAGTGGACACTGCCATGTGGAACAATTACATCATGTACAATCAGACAAGAAAGAAAAGGGAAAAGAAAGCAACTAAATCAACACACTGTGCATCCATTCATTTTACTGTGTCATTCAGCATATGGTCACTCATGTGATCAAGACAGTAACTGGCATTTTTCCCAGTTAATCCACCTCTTTCCTTTTCTCTTTGTCCTCTGTTGTAGCACAAGTCTTTCCGCAAGATTTCAGGTTGTGATCCCCTGGGAGGATGAATGGTCCTTATTAAGTGTCTGGAAAAAACAACAGCATATTAGTGCATTGAGACCAATTATGATACTATCTTAATCAAATAAAGGATCACACAAAAACCCCAACCCCATGCTCGAAATCAACTTACATGTTTTTTCTATCTTTCTCTGTCTCTCTCTCTTTATATAAATTACCAATGGAATGAAGTCCTATGGCTGTAACAGCTGTCTTAATAAAGTAAGTAACTTCTCAAAGACTAAGGTTTTTTTCCTGAGGTTTGGTAGTTACAATGATTTGAACTGACTAATACTTTACAGAGCTTAGCTGTGAATCAGTCACTGCAAGTAAAAGGCACGCAAATGTTCCTATGCATCCTCTTCTCAATTATATTTCTGAGGACTTGATTTTGTTATCTATTCAGCATTACATATTTGAAGTGTAGACAAATGAAGCCTAAACATTCATAGTGCCCTGTCATTTTTTTCACACTATTGATTAATTTAGGTGCATCTTCAAAACACAGAAGGCTATTATGCACAGTAAAGACTGAATTCTATGTTGATGCAAATATATTTAGCTTTAACTGATATTCATTACATAAATATTTTTTACTGTACTCTGTGAATGGGTATAATGAGAGAGCCAAACTGTAGAGCAGGTTCGCAAACCCTATTTCTGTGGAAAAGATCATGAAAAATGAGTATTTCCCAACATGTGTACATCCAGGTGGCTGAAGGTCTTTGAAGAATATGGAGAACAGTACTGTTCAAACACCTTTTTTTTTCCTTCCTTTATGTTGTTTCATTATCCGGTAATAAATTAGTAAAGGTAGGAGGCTTTGTTTACACACCTGAAGTCCAAGAGAATGGCAATTCCCAAAGATACATTCTACCTGAAATGTTCAAGGACATGCAGCTGACACAGTGGGCCTCTGACTGCAAGACAGACAGCTCCAGGCCACAAAGCTGCTGTATAAAACTGTCTACATCTACCTAAATTAGAACTGACAACCAGCCCTGGTTTTATAATGCTGAGTTCTCAACTTTTGGACACCAAAACCTATCCAGAAAAGGAAACAGTACTATGTTTTTAATTTTTTTTTTTTTTGCTTTTGGGCATTATTTCTTCTTCTGTTTCTTCCCTTTTTTAAAATACAGCGGTTGATACATCTTTTTTTCCTCCATTCTTCTTGTAGAAAAGCCCTTTAAAGTTGAACATTTAATTCTAAAAAAAATGCAATTGGAAATTTATGTGTCAATTGTACTTGACTAAGACAATGTGTTTTCACCAAAAATAAGGCTTGTTAAGGGGAGGAGTTAAATCTCTGCATTAAATAGAACCTGTAGGTAGAACAGAGGACTTGAAGAAAGATTCCTGGAGTTGTTTTTCAGATTTTGCTGAAGTATCACTCCTAATGAGCTGATGAAGACTAATGTTTCAAAACAGCTACTAATTTCAAGTGCTAGATTTCAACGTTCTCCAGAAAGGGAATAATTTTGAGGTTCTCACTAGCCATAACTCCTCATAAACTGGATGTCTAGGACATCTGAACACGAGGACCTAAAATCAACTGATTTTATCAATTTAACACATATGTCATAAGCATTTTAATTCCTCAAAGCCTAACACTCATTTTTTAAGACAAAAATATTACATAGAAATTCACTAAATATCTGTTAAAAACTTCCATGAAGTTTGATGGGTTGAAGACCACGGACTGAAGAGCCTGGCTGCCTGTGAACACAAATTCCAATCCAAGAACTTCTGAAAATTAACATTGTGACTTTCCAGCTTTCCTCAGTGACTGATAAATGACTTTACAGATAATTTGGATTGATATTATTTCTTTTTATTTTGCTTTTGGTTTGGGTTTTTTTTGCATTTTGAGGGGTTGGACATTTCTGCTTATGCAGATGTGCTCTTCATTTGGCTGTAATAAATAATAAACTAGAAACAAATGCTGCTCATAGTTCTCTTTCAGGTTTTGGTGTAATAGCTCTGTCACAGCTATTTGGTTTTCAGGTGTTCCCTGTGACAGCCTTGTTTTAAAAATGAGCAAAATATTCTGGGTGAAGTCTTGCATTGCTCTGTTCTGCAACATAGTTTGTTAGTGAGCCCAGAGTAGTATCTAAAATAGTGTAAATCATCAGTTTTTAATCTGGCAGGAAGTGGATAGTGGCCCATTAAACTTTCGTAATTAAATTTCCCCTGCACTCCCCCATAGAACCATTATCTGAGCTTTCTAATTAACACAAGAGGAGGGAGTCAGTTCAGAGTGATGGGATCTATAGCCATCCCCTTTCATTTTAATGACCTTTAATAAACTTTTATTACTATTGATATTGATAATTATAATACACCCTTTCCACTGCAATGTGATTATAAGGGCCTTGTCAAAAATTGAAAAATTCTCCCTCAAAGTTGGAGCACAGCAAATGACTGTGTCCTCAAACACCCGTAATCTGGAGCCAACAACATCAGAGGGGAGAAAAAAGATAAAGTGTAGGCAGGTAAGGTGCGAATGTCCTCGCTCACATGGTCACCAGCAGGTTATGCCTTGGTCCTGGTTAGCAACAGACCTCTGCTCTCACAGCAGGGCTTCCCCCAAACAGGCTGACATGAGTGCTGAATCATGAGGTGGTTTTCGTGACAGATAACCACAAGGAATTATGCAGAGTTCATTTAATTTATTTTACTTCCAGCCTCACAGAGGTCAGATACTAGAGAGGCAGATTAACAACTATGACATATAGTCTTCCTTAGATTTGTCATCAATGGCTTTGATATTAACTAAATATTTTTACATGGAGCTTTTATTGGTTTGTCAACAATTCTAACCTCGCTGCAGCCTCAGTACTGGAAGAAGGGTAACATTGTGCTCATTTTTAAAAAGGGTAGAAAAGACGACCCCGAGAACTACTGACCTGTCAGCCTCACATCTGTGACTTTGAAGATCATGCAACAGATCCTCCTAGAAGCTCTGCTAAAACACATGGAGGACAGGGAGGTGATTAATGGCAGCCAGTACGGCTTCATCAGGGGCAAATCCTATATGACCAACTTAGTGGCTTTCTATGGTGGGGTAACCAGCAGTGGACACAGGTAAACCAACAGATGTGATCTATCTAGACTTCTGTAAAGCTTTTGACATGATCCCCACAATATCCTTCTCTCTAAATTGGAAAAATATGGATTTGATGCATGGGCTACTCGGTGGATAAGAAACTGTCTGGATGGTTGTATTCAAAGAGTAGTGGTCAATGGCTCAAAGTCGAGATGGAGATCTGTGACTAGAGGTATCCCTCAGGGCTCCATATTGGGACCAATTCTATTTAATATCTTCTTCAATGATATTGACAGCGAGATGGAGTGCACCCTCAGCAAGTTCGCAGATGACACCAAGCTGAGTGGTGGAGTTGCCACACCGGAAGGACAGAATGTCATCCAGAGGGACCTGGACAGGCTGGAGAAGTGGGCCTGTGAGAACCTCATGAGATTCAACAAGGACAAGTGCAAGATCCTACACCTGGGTCAGGGCAATCCCCAATTTTGGTACATGATGGGGGATGATGTGATTGGGAGCTGCCCAGCGGAGAAGGACTTGGGGATGCTGGTTGATGAGAAGTTCTACATGAGCCCGCGATGCGCGCTCACAGCCCAGAAGACTAACCATATCTTGAGTTGCATCAAAAGAAGTGTGGCCGGCCAGTCGAGGGAAGTGATTCTGCCCCTCTATTCCTCTCTTGTGAGACCTCATCTGGCAGTTCTGGAATCATCAACGTAAGAGGGATATGGAACTGTTGGAACAGGTCCAGAGGAGGGCTACAAAGTTGGTCAGAAGGCTGGAGCACCTTCCTTATGAGGACAGGTTGAGAGAGTTGGGCTTGTTCAGTCTGGAGAAGAGAAGGCTCTGAGGAGATATTATAGTGACCTTCCAATACCTGAAAGGGGCCTACAGGAAAGCTGGAGAGGGACTACTCATAAAGGCTTGTGATGATAGGACAAGGGGAAACGGGTATAAACTGGAGAGGGGCAGATTTAGTCTTGATATAAGGAAGAATTTCTTCACAATGAGAGTGGTGAGACCCTGGCACAGGTTGCCCAGGGAAGCTGTGGATGCGTCCTCCCTGGAGGTGTTCAAGGCCAGGTTGGATGGGGACTTGGGCAGCCCGATCTTTTGGGATGTCCATGCCCAGGGCAGGAAGGTCAGAATTAGAAGATCTTTAAGGTCCCTTCTAACCCAAACTATTCCATGATTCTATGATACTATGACTCTACTGCAAATCTTATATCTTAGCCATCCTCTGTCATGTAAGCAATTATGTTCCCATCAGCTTACAGTGGCATGTATTTCATTGCTTGAATGAGATGGAAAGCTGAACACAGGCTGTCCTTCTCCCCACTGGGCATGTAAGGCATAAGGCTTCCTGCACTGCAAAACAGGAGGTACCTATATCACCGAACAAAGCCTGCATCTGTTTACAACTTCCTTGGCACAATAGCTCGAGGGCAGGTATGGGTCCCTCTTGCCAGATGCACAGAGAACATCACAAAGCAGTTCTAACTAAGGGCTTTGGACAGAGGGGGTACCTTGTCACACGTGGAACTGTTTGTGATGGTCTTTTCTTAAATTCACCAGCTAGCTTTGGGCCTCTAACTGGGTGCCTGGAAAGAATCCTTGATGAGAAATTAATTTCTTATTGAAAACCACTCTCAAGCACATATACAGATTTAAACAGGTAAGCATCCCACACAAGTACAACTTCTCAATGAGTACAAATTATGTGGCTAACCCCTCACTTCCTGCACTTCCTGCACTTTCAAGATACATATGGGCACTTTGGTCTGTGGATTTTGGACAGTTCCAGTAATGGACATGTACGGACACTTCGATGTGTGGATGGTGGACAATCTCAGCAATGGGTCTAGTTCCTCTACCCTGTCTTTTCTGCAGACTCACAGGGCACATCAAGAAGTGTTTTCTTCTGACAGAGCACGCTGGAGGAGAGCAATCTGTTCTGAAGAAGTATCCGTCACCTAACTGCTTTGAACATGCAATCAAACTAGAGCTCTTCAGAATCATGTCTCTATCCACATGTCAGAAATGCAATTTTACTACTGGGTGTTCTTGATTTTAGATCTAAGCTTTATGACTCATCAAAGCTGAATGCCCTGATGCTTTGGAGAGGTTTTGAATTTGGATCCAGAAGTTCTAATTTGGGACAATCTTCATTTTTTAGTAATTCTTCCTTATTGCACATTATGAACATTAAGATGATTAGTGTCAAACAAAATAAATTGCTTGCATAACTAGAGGTACCAAATGAAGAAAAAAAAAAGCAGATATAATGACATAAAACTCATTTGAAAGGTACTAGAAAAATATATAATTATTTATTCAAATATAAAGGGTGAAAACTTGGTTTTGAAAGTCTATGATTCAGATACATGAAATCACAGATAAAACATATTGGTATAAAAAAAGAATCTCTCTATAAATAGTCAAGTCATTGCATGTTAACTGCAAAATACTTAGCAGTTAATATAATTGTAAAACATGAAGAATGCATTTCCTCGAAGAGTATGAAATAGAAATCTTCAATTAATAGCAACACCCAGTCACACCTGGTGGAATCATACATTTAGATTCATTAAAAAGCAGTCATTAAATTGTATTACGGAGCTTATTAAATAGCTGGTATTTACTTCTGCTGTTTGAACTACTAATGAACTAATGATCAGCATTTGAACTCAGGTTCTCCAAATGTGATCAAAGAGATATCTCTATGCTTGCGTCTTTTTAGTAACTTCAACATATGTGTTTGAAGCTTGCAAGTGAACTTTAAATTTCCCTCCCCAGGACTAACCAAGCTTATTTCTGAAGTTCAGTAGTAGGCAGGTAGGTATGAACTGGATGAAAGAGGAAAGAAATTTCTTCATCAAAAAAGTATGCAATAAAATTTGGCATATGCTGTTGAAGTCATTACGTGGTCTGTTTGAAAGCAGTAGTAGGTAAATTTTGGCCGGCACAGCATATAGATACACAGGAGAAACGCTACAGCCAAGAGCGTGATCACAGGACAGGAACCAGCTGCCTGGATTTTGCCTTCTGAAAAACTAACAAGGAAAAGCATGAGGAGAGCTCCTGTGTGAGTTACAGTGTTAGGGATATAACAAAACACAGTTGAATGGTCAGCAAACATAATTTGTTCCTGTGAGCAATGACCATATGAAACTCAACTAAACATGTACTGAAGACATCTTTACTACCACCCGCTGCAATTATTGCTGCCCTTAGTGTGGTGTGCCCATGAGTGGGGAAGCAGGTCTGCAGAGAGGCTTTTCTGAGAGCACACCCAGGAGAAGAGACACATGATCACATTGTCTGGATTTGGGGGAATGTTATACTGGGTTCATATAGATCTTAAGTCAGCAGTATCACAGTTCCTTCAGTGTTTGTTTCTATTTTGCTATTTTAAATCATGTGGAGTTGTCTTCTAAGGATTGCCAGACATTAATGTTTCAGAAGATACCTGCCAAAATTGCAGATACTCACAAATGGACTCAGATTCACATTTCTGACCTTGTCTGGTGATCAGTTTATGTCTTAGATACGAAGGTGCAAAGTCCTCATCAATCCTGTCCACATCAATTTCTAATTTTATCATTCTTCAAAAGTTATTAAACCAATCCTTCAATATTAGTCAGCTGTTTTTTCCTACATATCCTGCATCTTTGAGTTTCACAGATGAATTAGAAAAATGAGAGAAGGGTAACAAGGTTACAGAATTTCCTGAATATTATGAAAACTAGCTGTATTTTTCATCCAGTGTAGATGATGAGTATGACTTATGACCCACCAATGTATTAATTTGCATCCTTGTCTCCATTGCTGTATTTCAGGCAGTGACTGTTCTATAAAATGCAAAATTCCACCTTGCAGAATGTTGTATTAGAGAAGATTAACTAGAAAATTTTCACCAGTTCATTCATATATGATAGGATGCAATATATAATTATATTAATTTGGGAACATTTTATAATATATGATCAGTATATACACATATATATTTGTATATTAACACAGATATAATGTATTTTATATTTTTATTTCATATAGATTCACAGATAATTTTGCATGAATTGTGCGTATGTACGCGTATATACATGGTAAAAATTCAAAGAGCAAAACATGAAGACAAAACAAAAGAGGCAGTGAAAATGAGAGAAGAAAAAGGAGAAGAAGAGAAAAAAAAATCTTTCCAGCATTCTAGGACATAGAAACATACCTCCTACCTCTTCTTTACTTCTCTGACTCTTTCTTGTTTGCTCTCTTCTCTGCACTGAAGAAGTGAAGTCCTGCATGATAAAATTCCAACAACAGATATCAAATCTGTTTATATATTTCTCTTTTTTTTCTATAAGTATTTGAAAACATAGATGGTAATCAGGTTCCCATTAATAGGCTGCTTGAATTTAACAAGGCTGTGCAATAATTTACTGATAAGAATTTAGGCAAAGTCAGGAAGAACACTCCAAGGAAGGAAACATCTGTGATAAAATCATCAAGCAGTCTTCCTAACCATGTACCAAGTTCAAGGTCTGTGATAAGCCACCTGGCTATACTTCCACACTCTGGTAACCCCAAGCTGGTATTACATTGTTCGGCCAGGGAAGGTCTTGTTGCTGGGTGCTGAGCTGATAGGCTTATGGCTCTCTCTGTTTTGAGACACAAGAATATTTGAATATCATGTTGGCAAAACATGTACAGAAAGACATGAGGACGGGAATCATAACAAGGAAGGCTTATAGTAACCAATGACTTTGCAAGTGAAAAACTGTATTTTTCTTCTTTAGAGTTGTCTTTTACTTCTGAGAAACTTCTGTGGCAAAACCCAGTCTCAAAGCATACCTCAAAACTCTCAGTTTCTTCCTTCAGAAAGTAAATACGAGTATGTGAATCAGTTGTAGGAGACTCCCTGCTGAGAGGAACAGAGGGTCCAATATGCTAAGCAGACCCTACTCTTAGGGAAGTCTGCTGCCTTCCAGGAGGAGCCCAGGTTAGGGATAACACTAGGAAACTCCCCAGTCTGGTAAGGTCCTCAGACTACTATTCATTACTGCTCTTCCATGTGAGAGGTGACAAAGATGCAGTGCATAGGCCAAGGGTGATTAAAAGAGATTTCAGGGCCTTGGGACAGCTAGTGATGGGGATCTTGAGCCTAGGCAATTTTTTCATCCCTCCTTCCAGTTGTGGACAGTAATATTGTCATGATCAGACAGGCACAGTCTATTAATATATGGCTTTGTGGCTGGTGTTACCATAATAACTTTGAGTTTTTTGACAATGGGATGGCCTACAGAGCACCAGGTTTACAGGTATCACATGGGAGCCACCTTTCTCAAAGGAGGAGGAGGGTCTTTGCTCAGGAGCTTGCAGTGCTCATTGTCAGGGTTTTAAACAAGATGTGAAGGGGGAGGGGCTTGCCTATGACAAGCTGTGGGAGGACACACAATGGTTGGAAGGATGGGGTGCTGGTATGAGCCCTCCACCTGCTGCCTCAGGGCCATGCTGGGGGTACCGTGCCACAGTTGAGGTCTGAGGTGGGCTGGGGGTTCCTGAAGTAGTAGGAGCCAGCAAGGAAACTTCCACAGAACACCTTAAGGGAAATAAGGGGTGTTCCACTAAGGAGGTGCTACAGCCAACAGCCAAACTGAAGTGCCTCTATACAAACAAATGCAGCTTGGGCAACAAACAGGGTGTAGGAGCTACTATGCTGCTAGAAAGCTATGATCTGATTGCCATTACTGAAACTAGATGGGGTGCATCCTATGACTCGTGTGTGGTTATCGATTCCTATAGGCTGTTTAGAAAGGACATACTGGGAAGGAGCGGTGGAGGCTTTGCCCTCTATATCAGAGAATTGATAGAATGTGAAGAGCTGTCTTTGAAGAATAACCACAAACAGGTTGAAAGCTTATGAGTGAGAATAAAAACCTGAGGTAACAAAAGGAATCTCATGGCGGGTGTATACTATAAACCACTTGATCAAGGAGAGCCTGTTGATGAAGCCTTCTTCCTCCAGCTACAGGAGGCTTTCATCCTACTGGGGGAATTCAACCACCCTGACATATGCTGGAAAAGTAGCATGGCGAAAGGTAGTCAATCCAGAAGACTCCTAGAGTTTATGGAAGATAATCTCTTAACCTAGGTAATAGGCACCCCAACTGAAGGAATTGGGTGCTGGGTTGGCCAAACCACTCTATGATATTTGAAAACTCGTGGCATTTCAGAACTAATCCCAGGTGACTAGAAGAAGAGTAACATTGTGCCCATTTTTTAAAAGATGATTCTGGGAACTACTGACCTGTCAGCTTCACCTCTGTGCCTGGGAAGATTTTGGAACAGAACCTCCTAGAAGCTATGCTAAAGCACATAGAGGACAGAGAGGTGATTAGAGGCAGCCAGCATGGCTTCAGCAAAGGCAAACCCTGTCTGATCAACCTACTGGCTTTCTATGATGGGGTAATAACATCAGCAGACGTGGGAAAAGCAACAGATGTAATCTGTCTAGACTTCTGTAAGTCCTTGGTTCCCCACAACATCCTTCTCTTTAAATTGAGAGATACAGATTCGATGGGTGGACTGTTTAATGGATAAGGAATTGTTTGGAGGGTCATATTGAGAGTGTACTGGTCAACGGCTCAATGTCCAGATAGAGATCCGTAACAAGTGGTGTCCCTCAGAGGTCCATCCAGTGCTGTTTAATATCATCATCAATGACATAGCGAGATCAAGCACACACTGAGCACTTTTGCAGATGACACCAAGCTGAGTGGTGTAGTTGCCACACCAGAAGGACAGGATGCAATCCAGAGGGACCTGGGCAGGCTGGAGAAGTGGGCCTGTGAGAACCTCATTAGATCCAACAAGGACAAGTGCAAGTTCTTACACGTGGGTCGAGGCAATCCCCAATTTCAGTACACGATGGGGGATCACATGATTGAGACCTGCCCTGCAGATAAGGACTTGCGGTGCCCATTGATAAGAAGCTTGACATGAGCTAGCAGTGGACTCTTGCATCCCAGAAGGCCACATGGCCTATCTTGGGCTACATCAAAAGAAGTATGACCAGCAGGTCGAGGGAGGTGATTTTGCCCCTCTACTTTGCTCTTGTGAGACCCCACCTGGAATAAATTGTCCAGTTCTGGAATCATCAACATAAGAAGGGTATGGAACTGTTGGAACAGGTCCAGAGGAGGGCTACAAAGATCATTAGAGGCCTGGAGCACCTCCGCTATGAAGACAGGCTGAGAGAGTTGGCGTTGTTCAGCCTGGAGAAGAGAAAGCTGCAGGGAGACCTTATTATGGCCTTCCAGTACCTGTGGGGGCCTATAAGAAAGCTGTGGAGGGACTTTTTACAAGGGCATATAGTGATAGGACAAGGGAGAATGGCTTTAAATTGGAGGGGGAAGTTTATACGAGACATTAGCAAGAAATTCTTCATTATGATGTGGGTGAGACCCTGGAACAGGTTTCCCAGGGAAGCTGTGGATGCCCCATCCCTGGAAGTGTACAAGGCCAGGTTGAATGGGGCTTTGGGCAGCCTGATCTAGTGGGATGTCCATGCCTATGGTAGGGGGATTGGAACTAGATGACCTTTAAGGTCCCTTCCAACCCAATCCATTCTATGATTCTATGATTCTATGATTCTATGATTCTATGATTCTATGAATACCATCTGAACCCCAGATGTCAACCCTATATTATTCCTGCTTCCTTACTCAACTCCTGAACCAACTTGTCACCTGTAAGACATATCTTTTCATTTACATTTTAATGTAATTTCCTATAAATTTATCTTGCTAGGAGTTTTCCTGCACAGAAACATTTTTTTCCTCACAATGAATTATTTGGATCCAAGAATGTACTCAGCATGACATCTACATGCTCAAGCATAGCTGTCTTTCATGTTCAGCAGGGTCTTTATTTTATGAATCCAGGTCAACTGGATACAACTAATCACTGACCTCAACAAAATTGTATGGTTTTATCTATGACTCATGGCTCCTAGCCCCTCTCTGCTCTGTGTTATAGAACAAGATTATTTCCTCCATTTTGCCTTTGAATGTCAGACATTGTCTCTGTTCTCATAATATTCCTGTTTCTGTGCATGAACTAAAACTTCCAACAACCTCTGCAGATGAACTAGATATCTGCCTGCTTTATTGGCCCCTCTGCTCCTCTGTTATTGTGAAGATGAACCTTTGATGGGCTGATGACTCTCCCTGAAGGGCCTGTGTGTAGCCCAGCAGGGGATTATTGTGGGTCCTCCCATCATTCATCATCTCCTTGCGCTCTTTCATGGGTGTGCAGAGGTTTTATTGCATAACCTAACACACTGTTTCCTCAGCTTCTCATAGAAGGTATTATTTTTTTAATGCTACACAAGTTTGTTTGGTCTCCCTGCAATTAGCAGACTAGGATAAGAAGGCTCCCTCCTTAAGATAGCTGGGTCTTGTTCTCCTGTTGAGGTAGAGATTTCTGTAATGTTAATATTAACTGGGGAATGTTCCTTCCTTTTATCTTAACTGGTGCGTTGTAACCCTTGGTTATGATCAGCTGTGAAATCATCAACTTGCTTTCTTATACAAATATGTCATACGTTTGCCTAACCCCCTATGCTGAGTTCTCATCTGCAAGTGTAACACTCAAAACACAGTCATTTCACTTCATAGCTGTGTATTCCTCCTTTCCTGCATATGACTCTCCTTTAGTTGCTTCCTGCCCTCCAGCTCTGGCATTATGGTTTTGCCATCCAGGCTCAACTCAGCCCTCCATCTCCCTTTCTGACAGTGCAGGAATCCTTTCATCCTGCCTTTGGTCTAACAAGAGCCACTTCATGTCATGCCAGCTGGCATCTATCAGAATAATCTCTCATCTATCTGGCCATCAACATTGTACGCTATTTTAATATGCTGACTTGACTTTAGTAAAGCAATAACCAGGTATTTATGTGAAAATGCATGCCCGGCTATCATCAGGAGAACCTGTATTTCTTTCAGTCATGATGTATCACATTTTATTTTGATTGCAAGGCCAGAAAGGTAATTTACACTTACATGAATGACATTTAAATAAGCAAGAACCATGATGTGCTATGACGGCTACATGACACAAAGTAAAGAACAGGTGGGCACTGAGTCAGGGAGGTTTCTTGAGTTTTGTTCCTGATTAACGGACTGCAATTTACATATAGGTTATTCAAGAGTCTGCAAATGTTACTCATCTGCTTTTACGGACGTTTTAAATTTCTCTTAAAACATGTTAAACTTTTAAACTAAATTGTGTTCTTTTAACATTGTGAATTGCTAGAAGCAAAAGAACTAAACAAGAAATGTAGCACACTCTTTCTGTTGAGGCTATTCACCCTTCCAGAGAAATTTGTGTACAGACAAAATGTTGGTTTTTTTTGTTGTTTTTTATGTTGTTTTTTCATGATTAGTCCACGTTCCATGTAAGTATGAGCTGTGCTCGAAATGGGAATTCAGAAGCACTGGTACAAAATTTTGAATGCTGCTATTGCATTGCAAATGCACTCCATGGGAAACTCTCGTATATCTCCTTAAAGTGTTATTATCACACACAAGTGACTGTTGTTCATCCCAGACTCTTTCTTTTCCGCAGACAGGAAAAGGAGATAGAAAAGAATTTTATAAAACTGGAATACAACCCAAAAACATTATTCAGTTTTTCCAAGGACAGGTAGACTTTTGTATTTATTTTATGTAATCAGACTACATTTCAGCCAGTGAAATTATTCTCCTGGCTTCATCTTCTTATGTTCTAGAGATTTTATTTCAATATTGTTTCTTTATTTTTCTTTTTCTGTCTTACTGTTACGGAAGTTTCAGAATTCATATGTGCTGTGTGTTGAAGCCAGCCACTCTTCTCAAAAATAACATTGAAGAGATACTATGATTTTCAAATTTCAGTTAATTTTCTGTGATGACTAAAGGACATTGTAGCACTTCACAGATTTCATGCAAGTTAAGATATTTTAGAAAATTATTAATTAAACATGAATTTGACAGAAGTGAAGAGGATCAATGGAGATAGAATATGCCTCAGAGCAAAAACATTTCAAAGACCCTAACGTACTTAAGTGATTTTGGAAGTGGGGAGGAGGAGAGCAAGGAAGAAACATGGATAACTATTCAAAGTTACTAACACACATTGTCTTGATACAGGACAAAAGGAAAAAACATCTTAATGAGGGCTGATTGACAATATGCAGCTGACTGACCACTACATTCTTATGAATGCAATTAGGTAATTTGGGGTGGATTTGTGTCATGTAGGTACAATTCTTGGTGCCATCAATGGGCAATGTCGATAGGTTTTACTTCTTTTAAAAACTTGAGGCTGTAGCTTGCTTTGACTAAGAAACAATTTCCAAACCAGATGCAGTTGCCTACAAAGTCTGGCATGGAGCCATGTACCACCTTAGGGAAGGACGTCTTTTACAGCCCTATTTCTTCATAACCTTATTGCCATTGGAGGGTAATGACAAGTGCTGTGAAATGGTCAGTATAAACAGCAATATTCCTCCTCAACCAGCCCATTTCATGGACTGTATTTCTCCATTCATTTTTCAGCAGAACTCCTCACTGACTTCAATAAAGATTTAACTTAATAAAAAAAAAATGCTGGTATAATATAGTCACTTACCAACAATGAGATTTATTTTATTTCTCTTCTTTGTGAAGGTATAGTGAAAAGAAACAAAGAAATTAATTATAAATATTATTTCTGGGTTCCAGTTATTCATTGTTTATAACAATTTCCTTCAATTCCTCCTATTATCACATATAATTACTCTCTGTTACTAAGGTTTCAAGCAAACATTTGAACATCTAAGACGAAACACCATGCAGAGCGTAATATATTCTGTAAGGGTTAAATTCATAGTGAGCAGCAGATGACAGTTGAATCTGAAAAATTTCTTGATTGATTTTCATACAAAATTTTTATTTAAGATTTAGTTGGGCTATTTTTACAGAATTTGTGGTTTGTGGGCTGCATGCTACTGAGGTTTACAACAGGAAGTTTAGGATTGCAGTAACAGTGTTTTGAGTATATGAAAACAAATTTTTACATTGACCTTGAATAGTATTCTAGAGGCTGGGATAAAGAAGTTTCCTATTTTTGTGAGTTTAAAGGTATATTGATATTTTGGTATTTGGACACAAATAAATAGGCATTCATTTTATGAAAGAAGAGTTAGAAATAACTTACAGTGGATCAATATACATACAATTATGATGAGAAAAACATATTGATTAATAAAAGTTTATTATGTCCTTCAGCTTCTAATTAGTAACAAACAAAAGACACTAGTAAGAATATGTGGATAACCATATTTTATTATTTAAATCCTTTTACAGAATTATTGACTATCTATTATTAGGCTTCCTTTCAATCTTCCTTTCAACATAAAAACCACTGGTGACTATAAGGAAGCTACAAGCAATGCATCAACAAAGCCATAACTCATGCAGGTGTTGACTACATTAAATAGTTTTAGTAGTTCAGGGACTTATTCTTTACTAACTAAGAGCATAATTAGATCTACAATCACAAGATTACTGTCAAAAAGAGGAGATTCAATCTGTAGTAAAACTAAAAGAATGAAAATAAGAAATGCATCAGAAAGAGAACCTTGGCCGACGGTGAAATTTTATGTTTTTTTCATTATGGGAAACTTCACACATCCATATTTGTCTTTTACAAAGGATTATGAATTGAGGACCATAACTCTATAAAACTTACATTTTGTCATCTGGTTTGATTGGTGGAATTGGGTTATTGAGAATGATTCTGAGACCACATTAGCCAGGAAAGAGTAATGCACTACACCCACTGAAGAACAATACACGTTCTTATCTACCCAGGCAGGCAATCAATTCTCTAGTGCATATATCAATACAGGCTAGAAGTCCGCTATTGGCAGGTTGTGTGGATGAGGTCTTGATACAGGCTTTACCAGCAATGATTACAACAGATGAATCCACTGTGAGTTAGACAAATAAACAAGCACACAAACAAAAAAAAACATGGAATAACCCTCCACAAGTGATTATATTCTATCACTATGAATTTATTTCCATAATATGATAGTATAAGAGCTCCTCTCAAATACAGAAGTGTAGGCAGTGAATGATACACTTTTAATCAGTAACCTGAGGAAATGTATTACTTTAAAATACTGAATACTGTGAAATGTCTTTTGACATTAGAGAAGTGAACTCCATAAAGAAATATCTCAAAACTCTTTAAAACAAAGCTAGCATAAATGTTCAGGTAAGGTTCCCAAACTTATTGTCACTTCCATGAACTTTACCAGAAAAGAAAGCATCAGGAGGTATGGATGAATCTCTAATTTTGCTTCTGCTTGACCAGAAACACAAGAAGATTCATGGATACTTTAATGGGATATCCAGCTAAGAGCTACTGTAGAAAACAGCTAGTACTTCATGATCATTCTGTTAGCCTAGATTTGGAGACACACATGTTTTCAATTATCTAAAGTTATTACAGCATGGCTGGCAATTTACTTAAGGCTTTGAGTAGGGGTTAATAAGTTAACATCCAGGGTAAAGCCTAAAAAGCATTACATCCGCACGGGGAGCCAGGCTGAAAATTCTCATCTCCTTGCAATCTTTGGTGATCTCCATTGATTTCTGAGGGCCAAGATCTTATTGTATGACTTCTGTAGTGTTCTGCATAGAGCTCTGTGCAAACGACAAATGACTAGTATCTTCAAAGTTTAGGTATAATCCATCAGGTCCTGTAGGAAGGCAAGAAGATGTCTGCTTAATGCATCTTAGCAGAAGATTGTAGCCCTTTAACCTTGCAATATCATGTCACCACCGTTGCTACCAGCCAAGGGCTTTGAACCAACTCTGCAAGACCTCAGGACTGAGGTTTCTCAGACTTTGTCTGAACTTTTTTTTACCTGCCTGTGTCTTTGTTCTTGATTTAGCTATAACAGTGAGTTTCTAGTGAACAACTGACTATGTCTTATCTTTGGATAGTACAACTACTGTTTTTATTTAGTTAATACTAACAAGCAGTTCCTCCATGCAGGACTCTAACACAATGAAGCAGTGCAGAGAAACAGGAGTCTGGTGTACCGGGAAAGAGGCCTTGAGGAGTGGGGGGGCACTGGAGACCCCAAGGCCATAAACAACTCATCTGTCACCAACTGTCACTGACAGAAATATAGATCTAGAGCTGTACTGAACACGTTTTAGAGGTAACAAAGAGAAATAAATAGTATCTAACATACATAAAAACCACCATATATAGTGAAGCCATATGTAATGCAGAGTTTCAGCTCAAGGAGTAAAAGCGCATTAGCAAACGTTTAAATGTGACCACAAGTGGATCCTTGAATGAGGAAGAAGAAATCATCAACTAACACTCTGTTCCTTCCCCAGGAAGAACTCATGATGTTGGTGACTTATCAGACACCAGGATGAAGCCATCAACTTAAGGATGCAATGGAGAAGCAGAAGGGTGAGCAGTGCACCAGGAATGGATATTAGGAAATGTGCACAACAATTTGACTATTAATAAGAATTTTTCTGGTTAGTAGTATTCTCTCCTTCCTGTGCTTGCTTGCTTGCTTGCTTGCTTGCTTGCTTGCTTCCTTCCTTCCTTCCTTCCTTCCTTCTCTCTCTCTTCCTTCCTTCCTTCCTTCCTTGCTTCCTTCCTTCCCTCTCTTCCTTTCTCTTTCTTTCTCTTTCTTTCTCTCTTGTGTCTTTCATTCCTTTCTCATTTGCCTTTCTCTTTTTCTTCTTCTGTAGAAATTAATATTGATTAATATAATAATAACAATACTTTTATCAGACTGCTCAAATTTCAATTACATCTACAACAGATTTTTGGCTTTACGTATCCTTTTTGACCATAGAAAAAAATTTATTGTTACAAGCATAACAATATGATGAGGGTTCTGATCTACAATTAATGCAAAGCAGCGATATCTGGGGGCTTATAAAAAAAGCATACATTTTTGGTATATTGGAAACCATCAATTTTGTAACTGAGGTACCAGTAATTCTCTGGGCCCCTAGGATTGACGCAGCAATGGAGTCTTAACTGCTTGGAGGCTGCTGGGACTACAGGTCTGGCTGCAGATGCTGACATTATACCCAAGGCAATTTTTGACCTAAGGTACAAAGGAGAGGAGAGCACCATGTGCCACATTTCCCCTGAGCCCTCAGTCTCACCCTTATTGATGGGAAGGTCAGACAGGTTTAGCAATAGCCATTCATTCACAGACATGGTCAGCCTGTCTACATGGGAAGACTAAAACTGATTAAGTCAAACCAATGGAAACAACCATCTCACAATTATTATTTTTAATTCAGCAGAAGTTAGTTTTGGCTTCTTCTTTCTTTAGCTTGGAAGACAGGAAAAAGAAAACAGGGCAGTCAACACAAATAAGTGTTCATGAACTCTTTTGAAACCACTTAGCTAACCTTTAAAAAACACTTTTGAGGTTAAAATATGAGATGTTTTTCCTTCTTCTGAAGGATGCAACTTTCTTCTGGAGGTAGCATTTCAGCTGAGCTTTTCTATCCACCTGGCAACATCCAAAAGGAAAAATTATCCTTGTATAAACAGTCTAACTCTGAGCCCATTAAATATTAGCATCACAATTACTACTTTCTATATATATGGGACAGGGACTTGGTTTACTTTTCTTTCTGAGCATAGCATTACTAATGACATCTGTGATTTACCTGCTACCACAGTAAGATGTTACAGTCTGTTCTTAAACCATGGTGTGCACAGTTCCAGAAACTGCAGTTAGTAGGAGGATTACTTGTATTGTGGCCACTGGCATAGCTACCAAACAGACAAGACACCAGTTCACAGTCTACTCTGCTACTTACTGCAGACATTTACTCCTTTCTCAGCCTCTTCCCACATCTGTATTTCTGATCAGCTGTTTGTTAAAGATATGATGGAGGAACGGCAGCTCTGTTTTTCCTTCTAAGCTCCTCTACTTGTTTTCCAAAGCTCAGTATCCTGCTGTGGAGAAATTCAGCTTATTCATTGCTGCCTATGAGTTGATAAAACTCTCTGATTTGACCCTCATCTCTCACATCATAACCATTTGAGTGCAGCATGAAGACTGTATTAACAACTCTCTTGGTGAGTAGCTATCTGCTAAGGGACTCTGGGATCTCCTAGTTAATGCCCTGGAATATGTGACCCACCAATGCAGCAGAAAAAGTAAATGTCCCTGTGTGCATACAGAGGAGGTTTCTGCTTTTGTGTGAATACAAACACAGGGATCTTTGTAAGTGGGGGTGTCTGTGCAGAGTTCAATGATGCTGGGTGCGTGAGAGCGGGAAAAGGTCTGCTTAGATCTGACAGAGGGTTAACAGAGACTGGAATTAAAACAAAGCAATAACAGAAGGCAGTGCTTTACTTCTATATTCTGAGAGATTGCTTATGGACATATCTAAATTGACCTAGGTATTACATAGCACACCACATCCTCATATATATTAGAAATTCACATTGGGGGTTGAACATTATAAAGAAAAAAAAAACCCATCCAAGAATGAGTCAGAAATAAACAACTTCAATTCATAAAATAGGAATTAGCTCAGAGAATTAGTGTGAAGATAATTTTTTGTAGGAATGGTTACTTTTAATGATTTATAAGGTATTTACAAGAAACCTGCAGCTTGCCATTGGAGAAATGAAGTCATCTTAAAGCTTTACGTTGTTTTGCCACCACTTTCATAATACTTGCTTATATTTTAAGGGGGAGAAATGTACAGTGAGGTGGAACAGTTATTGACCAGATTGATCATGGGAACAAATCTGCCGGCGTTAACCTTGTTTAATGATATGTTGCTGGGCTCACCACCTTGCTGAGGCTGTGATTCTTCACCGGCTGGGCCCGCATGATGGATCACGGTAGGAGGCTGATGGTGCAATCACTCACTGGCAGCCACTGACACCTGCACCAGCCTGACACCCGTCCCCTCTGGATGTATCAGCCAGGCTGCTCAGCCTACTGGGAGACTAAAGTATTCCACCAAACGGCGAACAAAAGTTTTTTATCTACCTTGCAACTTCCTCTGTAGGACACTGCCTTCTCTTTTTCTCCCCACTTTATTCCAGCTCCATGTGAAATTCTGTCCCTTCTTTGCATCCACTGTTCTAATTCACAGCTGACTTAGGAGCAACAAAACGAAGTAGCCACTAAATTTTAAGTCAAAAATGAAAGGAAAAAATAGGATTGTGTGAAAAAAAGAAGTATGAAAATAGTATTTACTTACTAAAAGTCTCTGAAGTGTTCATGGATATTCCATTAGACAGAAAATTGCTGTCTCTAAATGTGATGGAACTCACATTCTCTGTGCACCATTATTTTAAAGCGAAAACATTTACTCCTCCTTCTGCTGTATAGTGAAGATAAAAATTTCCCAGTAAAAACTAGGTGCAGGAAAATGAACAACTATTCTTTCTCAAACAGTACCCTTCCTCTTTTTCTCTCAAGACAAATTTGAAAGCTAATGTATGCAATGTTATTTCAGATTCAATATTTTAATATCATAAATACATGCACAGTTCTACTGCCTCTAAAAGCATATAGATATACATACACATAGGCTCTATCGGCACTTTTCACCAGACAAGATCTGCACTTAGTACCAGTTCATTGGCTGAGATTTTTAATAATTTGCCACTTTTATGATACAAATAGTATGTAATGATATAAAACCACTTAAGGGGTAAGATTTAAAAATACATCTAGCCTGTGAAATAATTATTTCAATTGATTTTCTCTTCTAATTTCTTCCTTTCCAGGGTTGATGAACTTTTTAAAAAAAAAAAACAAAACCCAAAAAGACCAGAAACTTTATTAGTACGACAGGTCATTATAATGACAAAAAAGTAATTATCTATCCAAGGAGGCTTTAGCACATACTTTCCCGATCTCTAATTTTATATAAAGGCCTCTCCATTAGTTCAGAGCACAAATCTGTGCAGCTTTTTAGAAAAAGGATGGGAACACCTCTTCAACTTTCATGTTTCCTAATTGCAAGTGGCCCAGTTCCATAAATTACACACATCTGTCTCTGCAAGTCACTATAAATTCAAATATATATCACCTTGTGCTAGAAGTGGCTGCACAGCCTTTACAGTAGCTAAATTGAGCACCATGGAAGTGCAGACCACAGGCTGCCTCACCAGCAGAGCTGGTGTGGTCATCTGTGTTCCTGCACATCTTTCTCCCTTTTTTCATTCCGGGTAAAAAGACCACGTTACAGAGACAGGTTTGCTCTGTTCCTGTTGGTTGTTTAACTCAAGCATCCCTGTGAAGCCACATGCTCTCTCTGCTATGCAGGCTCTCCCAGTCATCCCTGCTTTCATGAAGAGCCCTGCATGAGTGAAGGTAACAGCGTTACTTTCCAAGCTTTCTGGGGCTCTTTCTGAGCCTGGTAGTTATTAAACCGTACTTTAAAGACATTTGGACTGCTCAGATTCATTTTACCAAATCAAAATCCTACATACATAGCTTAGAGGTGGGGGATGCGGGAGGGAAGGCTATATCTTTCTGTGGATCCCCAGAAGGGCACAAGTGAGCATTTATCATTCCTCTCTCAGCAAACAACTGTAAAAAACCCCAGAAAATCAGAAGTAGTCATATTAAATATTTTTAAAATATGACACCCCCCCAAACGATTCTCTGACAAGTCACTAGAAAATGAAAAATAATATATTTCACTAGCTAGTATACATAGCTGCTGTCATAATTACACACATATGCACCCACAAGCATACATACAGAGAAGCATAACCAAGTAACATTTCATTGATAACCATACTTTCAATTCTTTCCCCTCCTTTTGGGATAGCAATCACAATATGCAGCTGCTAAGACAATGAAAACGCTTTTCCAGCTGCAGCATCTGGCTCTTTGGCAGACTCATTTAGTAGTTATGTTGGCAGCTTTGGATTTGCCTCTGGGTCTATCATATGTTTATAAAGGCGATGGACTGTCAACCTACACTCACGTGTGTGCCTGTGTGTCTGTTTGTCGGCATTCCTCTTATCTGCTTATAGCTGGTTTTTCCCTGTGTTTTTTTACAGAAAATAAGCATTAAACACACGGAAAAACACAAGATACTCCCTAGCTATTAATTTAAGTGAAGTTATCTTTACCTATGCACACAACTCCATTTCTTCAACTTTAGCTGTCCTCTTTTCAATAATCATCCATTTCATTTGCATCAGAGAGAATCCATTAGACAAATTCTCTCTGTTTTACAAGAAACCTGCACCTTTATATGTGTACATATACAAATTGTTTCTTTGTGACTCAGATCCTTAATGCAGTGATATTATAATAAAATAATGGAAGAGGACATTTTTCATGTTACAATAATAAATGAGGTGTTAAAGGAATATCCTGATACGTGAGCATTTTATAACTACTGCTTGTTGCTTGGTGGCAGCTGTAAAGCAGGGCTCACTGAATTAGCTATGATGTACTACTCCAGGGTGATGTTAATTATCCTACACTGGTAAGCACTTTTTAAGTAGCTGCTTTACTTTTTTACGTGTTTAGGTATAACACACTTGCAAAGGCAGGTTTAAACCACAGTTAAGTATTCCATCTGAACTAAATGTTTAAGGGGAACATATTCCAAAATGCTGCCAGTCAGGTGAGGGGCAGAGAAAGAAATGAAGTTTTGAATGATCTTGCTATCTTTACTTCATATTTAAATAAAATAAACAAAGTCATTTGTACAAGCTCATGTTATATATAAATCAGTGAGTGTATGCAAATATATACATTAATATATGGACAAGTAGGTCAATGCTTTCTTTTTGCCTAAAATACCTTAGATGCAACATAAAGTAAACTCCTTTCTTATCTAAAATACTCATGAAAGAAATATGATCTTTCCAAAATTACATGGATATCTGTCTGCTGGTGTGACACAGTCTCTAAAACTCCCTGAATATTATTTAAAAGCACAAATTCTAGCATGGAATAGTCTTAAAGAGGTGATGATACATTTAACCTGCTTGTTCATTATCCATATATAAAAGAGACCCGCACAGAAAAATATAACAAGATTAATTTTTAAAGTAATTGGTTGTAGAAAGTAATTTTCACTTTTTTTTTTATTGTTGCAAAATACACAGCATTCTTGCTTTACTATTTCAAGGCAGTTTTGCCCAAAGAAATGAAATGGGGGAGGGGGAGAGTTTAGAGGATGATAAATTAGGATTCATCAGTTAGTATCTGAAAGTGGCCCTTTCCAGAAAATAATTACTATGAATCGTGATGTGAACTCAAAAATCACATTTTTAAATGTCATTCCATATTATTGTAATTTGTTAATACTTTAAAACAAAGCTCTGTTTTCCCCCAGAATCACTTGCAATAATATTTATATGCTCATTTTGATTAAGTTTGTAAACATCTGTAGAAATCTTTTGGGATCACGTAAAAGTCCCAATGAAAGAAATTTTACATTTTAAAACTGGAGACCTTTTATGCAAATTATTTTGCCTTTGGCCATTTCAGGAAGAAATGAAGGAACTGGAGGATATTACAGTTTTACATAACACTGGTGAGATTGTTGTCATCTTTGATCTTACATCAATTAGTCAAGATCTTGAATGATCACAGGCAAAGAAAACGAAACTCTTCTCCCCAGCTGAACACAAATGTGTCAAAGATTCTAACTGCATAAATTATTACATTATATCCTACAGCAATAACAGCTCCTTTAGGTAGACTTTCTGGTCACCTGTTATATACTGGGAATAGAATTTTATTATGCTTTGGTTTTACATATAATAATCCACTTTATGTATATTTTATTGTATTTTCCTGACCAGTAACACCAACACCGCATTAATCTTAAAAGGGCAGCACTGCATGGAAAGCATGGGCCTTCTGTCAGCTTCTTCTGATGAATAAATGAGTCAAAAGACAAGGAGAGTCTTTGACTACACTGCCCAATGAAGTAGTTTCCAATTAAAACAAAGAAACAAACTTGATAACCTAAAAGCCATTTTATTATTTTGATATTATTCATATAAGTGAGGTCTGGACTTCTTTGCTTTACTTCCCATCCTTGGATCATTACCATGTAAAGCTAGAAGCATCATTTCACTTTTAGGGAATATGACCTTTACATTATGGGAAAAGAAGTAAAATTTCTGACCAGTGCCAAACCTCCAATCCTAGCAAAGTTTTCCTTTTCCCTACAGGTAGTATGAAATGGAGCCAGAAGGACAGGGCCCCATCTGAGTCGTGCCCAGCTCCCCCAGTCTGCACAAACCCACTCTATCAATCACGGCAGGATAATGCATAGTGGCTGCACCTGTGACAAGGAATGATGGAGTGCTGAACACAGGCCCGGCTTCGCCTGTCGCTTTGTGCATTTGTATTTCTCCAGGGCCACTTTGAGAATTCACAGAACTTGGGGGGAAAAAATTATCTTAAAAAATATCTTAATTCACTTTGATTATCAGATAGTAATACAATACGCAGACCTGGAAATGAACTGTAGGGTGCTACAATCCCAGATTCCATCAAGGCAACATAACGATACAAGGTGTAATTTTATTAAGGGGTAGGTAATTTAATCTGAGTACAATAAGTAAAAACTGCAAGTTTTTGCCATCCATTTGCTTTATACCATAGAATAAGTGTCTGGATTTCACTTCATCATAACAGCAAGACAAAAAAATTCTACCACTAAGTACACTTGAGATTCTTAGAACCATAAACCACTGAAAATGAAAAGACAGGTCACAGCAAAACTTTCTTCAAAAGTATCCTTTACATAGATAATTTTAAGAAGGAGTCACCTCCTCATAATTAGTTTTGGTCAAAAAAGCTTTAAGTAACTACAGATAAATATGATCAATCTTCCACTTTAAAAATTAGTGTGAGCAGGAAATGTCTTGAGTAAAGAAAATGTTTCTGAATTAATCTGCAAAGAATACACTGTGTTTGATTTTATAAAAAATAAGTAACAGTTAATAATATATACTAGTCATATAAACCAAGGATTTTTAAAAATGGAATTTAATCATATACTATAGATATCTATTATGAAGCTGTGAAATGCGTTAATTAGCACAGTTAAAACCAAAATAAATAGGACACATCATAAAGAAACTCATGCAAATTTCAAGTGGAAATCATGTCAGCCTCCAAAATAACAGGAACATTTTAGTTCCTCTGAAATCAGAAAGACAAAGATGAAATCCATTTTCCTTTTGTGACAGTTCATTTTTTTATGTCTCAATATTGTTATAAGTACAGGATGAAAAACTGTATTAAGAAGGGGCTACTGGAGAATACTATCTTTTATTCTCTTAATATGTCTTTGACAGCTGAGGTAAAAAGCTCAAATCCTTCTCATGACAAGTTTTTGGAAAGGAAAAATATATTTGCTTCTAGGAAGTTCTGTGGCCAGTTTTAGCTGCCAGTTACGTGTTCTGGTGTTCATTTGCAAGCAGCAGCGATGCCTTTTTGTTAAGCTGCGCTTTCTCACTGCTAGGCATGAGCATAGTTACCTTTTGAACAGTTTTTTCTTTTTTTTTCTTTTAAAGTACGTTCAGCAGCTGCGGATGCAGACATTTTAATTTTCATGCTGGCTGGACCATGGTGCAAGGTGCTGCTGTTACTGGAGGAGAAAAGTTATGGAGAGAAGTGACAACAAAGATCCCAACAGGAAAATCATGCTGCCGAATGAGTTTTTCTCTGCGACACTCTCCTCTCAGGCTGTTACAGCTGTGTATTTTTCAGCTGAATCGTGCGAACTGGGGCAGAGACCCGCAGATCTCGGGGTGAAAGGAGGATCTGGCAAGAGCCGGCTGCAGCTCTGCAGCAGGAAGAGACAAAAGGATTTAAAAAAACCCTAAACCAACAAAATAAAAGAAGCCGGGCTTCCCAAGTAGCCCTTCTTAGAAGGGAGGGTGGAAAGGATGAAAAACAACAACATAAAAAAAAAAGGGCTTCCCAAGTAGCCTTTCTTAGAGGGGAGGAAGAGAGCAAAAGAGAGAGATAAACATCTGGGGATTGGACCATATGCTAAAGCTTTGTCTTGTCCTTCAAAGTTAGGCTGCCCTTGAAGTGATTTGTCAGGCGGCCGAACTGTGACAGGGAGAATATGTAGCAGGGGAGAGAGGGATGGGGGTGGTGGGGGGAGACAGGGCCCAGAGGCAGGGGAGAGGTGAGAGGGAACAAGGTACAGAGAGGGAAAAATAAAAATGAAAGAGGGGAAAGGGAGGCAGCAAAATAGCAGGGAAGAAAGAACAAAACAGCCTTTCTCTCCATCAGATGTTGATTTCAGTGGGAAGGGAACAGGAGGTTGGAAAGAGGAGAAAAAGGGGAAAGACAACAGAGGAAGAAGAAGGGGAGAGGTAATCACTGGAAAGAGAGAAAGCAGGAAAGGAGAAGGTAAAGCAGGAGAGCAGAGCTGATCGAGGAAGTGAAGGGCTGAGAAGCAGTGGCTGCTGATGCTCTTGCTGCTGCCGCCTCTTTTTTCCTTCTTCCCTTTTGCCCGCCAAGCGCTGAACTGATTAGAGTGTAATTAAGGCCATAAAACCCTCGGCTTATCCACCTGTTTATTCACTAAAGTCGTGGGCTCATCAGGCAAATTAGCTGCTTCCAGGCTGCACGTTGGGCCTAGAGCTGGCCTGATTAATGAAGTTTATTGGGAGCTGTTAAAAGCATTAACTGAAGGAAATCTCGGCAATTCGTCATATTTAAGGGATGGAAATTAAATCTCCCCATGCAAATGAGATGAACTCTGAAGCAGCTTCTTTTAGAGGTGATGAAGGGTGGGGACCCACAAGCAGCTCTCCTAGACTGAGGTTGCCTGATTTCGGCAGGAATGGGGGTTACAAGCAAAGAAGTGAAAGTGATTTTACAGAAAAAGAGCTCTCAGTCCCAAATGCAAGAACCAGGCCCCAGCCACGGCAGTACAGTCTTTTTTATCTTGTGCTAAGGGAGTCTCTCCAGGTACCCGAGGCGTTGCCATCATAGTTCATCCATCCAAGGACTTGTAAGAGAACTCCCATGCCTGGTGGATATGTCGCCTTCGTCAAATAATCTGTATTCAGTTTATTTGTACTTTAAACATTATTAATTTTTCTTAGTTCTGAGTCACATTACATGGCTTCAGTACAAGTACAAGTATTCACATAATTTTTGAAATGAAAAATGATTTTTTAGCAATATTTATAATGGACCTTAAAACTGCAAGAGTAGATTCTCTAGCTGACAAACACCTAAGAAATATTATAAGGTGAGATGGTCTAACCAGCGAGCAATCCTATCCAAGGCTGAATATTAACCAATTTTAAAAGTGTTTTCTTCTGGCACGTCAATCTGATTTTATTCCTGACATGAATAGCATTTTCATACCTGAAGCTTCATGGGCCACAGCATTTTTATATTAATAATTTATAATAAAAGAGAAATTACAAAGGGTCACAACAAGGAGTGAATGTCCTGAGGAAGGGATAATGAGAAGAAAGGAAGGTCAAAGAAAACATCTTGGCCTTGCTATTTTTATCTGGTGTTCAGTTCACAATCGTATTAGGTTTACAATTTATTTATTTTTAATGTTTTCATACAAAAAGAAGAAAACATTGTCTGGCATCTCATATAAAAGACATTTTTATGCAAATACTCAGTTGTGAACATAATGGGGGGGAGGGAGAAGTGAGAGAGTTCATATTTGATGTAATTCCTATTCTATATGCTTCTCTGTCTAATTATTACAAAGCTAATTATTTGTTACAATTATTGGATTAACAATTTGCTAATCAGTTTTCTTCTCCTTTGTAGAGCAGCACCAGAATAGTGAAATACAAGGTGAGAAGATTGTCTGGATTTTCAACAGAAAATTAGAGTGCCATTTTTTTTATGTGCAGGCTAGTTCAGCTGCTTGTGATTTACGACCAATATAGTATATCTGGTATCACATCCTACTGCACAGCATCTTTGTTCCTATAGCAATAATCTTCTGACTTTTTGATGTGGAGACTAATTGCCAGGAGCAAAGAATCCTTCTCCTCCTACCGTCTCCCATTAGAAATGTTTCAGTCATCAAAACAGCTTGTGGGGCAGGAAGAACCATCCGTCTGCTCCTAACAATAGTTACAGAAACACGAACTGGTACCAAGGTAGCTCCCTGTACATGGGTGCACACCACATGGAGTTTTGAATGTATTCCAGACACAAAAGAATGCATTTTTTCAGAGACACACGATGCCCCTAAACAAAACATGCAACTCAGCTGTTATGCAGAGCAAATTACTTTTTCAGCTGCAAGTAAAAAACCCAGATCAAACCAAATCAAAACTTTCCTGCAATGTGTACATCAATATTTTTCTACAAAGCTAGTTCATAGATTATGCTTCTAACACTGCATGCAACACTCCAGTGCAGGTTTCCTACTGATATTTCAGGGAACAAGAAAGCAAAGAGTTTCAGTGAAAAAGCAGTGGCTTATTATTACTTTTAACTGCAAGTTAACAAAACGTTTCATGGAGAATTAAATGACAGCAAAGTTTTCTAGTTATGGATTTAATAGCAAAAACACAAAGGTAATTGTAATTAGTTCCTTTGTGGCTGCCTTTTCTATTTTTTTTATATATCTTCATGCAGACTTTAAGAGCTTTGCTACAAATCTATATTAGGACAAAGTAGTTTTAATTTTGACCAATAGAACATTTAAATTTCAGGAAAAATAAGCATTTTGGGATTTTCACTGAATTAAGAAGAGATCTATTCCAGGCAGTATTTGTTCCAAATTACCAGATTTCTTTAGAAGAGTCCTTAAATGAAATTCAATGACCTGTGGAACATACTGTCAAAACACTTATTTTTCTTGATTACCAGTTCCTTCAATAAATTGATTTGCCCCATTATGTGGAGTCTTTTAGCTCTGCCACTAATAGGATATGCTACTGCAACTTTTTCTCTGTTTCAGAAATAATCTATTTAAAGAGAAATATTTAAGTGAACCATCAAAAACTTGTAAATACACCAAACCCAAGTGTTTTAATTAGAGATTATTTTCCTGGAAGAAACGTCTGATATTATGGCGAAATGTTTAGTTGTAAAAGATTTTATGTGAAGAAAGATAAAGCATTGCTGTGGTTAAGCACTCTCCCTGCACGCCCAACAACAGTGTTTTTTTATATTATAGACTCCTCTTCATGAGCAATTATAACTCTGACAGGGATATTTTCCTCCTCACTGAAACTTTAGATGCAAGATCTGCTTCTGGAGGCCACACATTTACATGGCTGTGCATAAGTGCACACAGTAAATTCCTTCAGACATGCAACTGAGCCCTAAATCTCTCCCAAATATTTTTATTCAACAGCAATTCAACTAGAATTCTGTATTTAAATTTAATAAGAAATCTTGTGGGTTACATAGTCAGGCACAGGGGAAAAAGTAATCAGTTATTTAACCCTTTAACTATACTCTGCAAAAGATATACTAAATGATGAAGACCCTGCTCTGTCCTTGAATAAGTACAAAAGACAAAGAGACCTCGATGAGAGGAGAGTGAGCTGCTGTTGTGGTCAGAATTCAGTCCTGAGTGACCTGCTTTCGCATGTGGCCTACTGCTGAGGCACATGAAGGTTGGAAAGGATACAATTTCACTGTAACTTAACTTTTTCTTGTCTCGTGATAGTTTACTAAACTACCAATTATGCAGGTTTTTTGTGGCTTAATTAATTCTTTCACACTCCTTCCATCTACTTGAATCCTTCCTCTTATTAATGTTTTCCAGCATATTTTTCAGCTACGGGTAGAACTACAATGTTAATGAACAACAATTATCTTCCTTACTTACCTGACAACTTAAATGAAGCTTCATTAAAATTAACAAGACATGATATTACTGGAAAATCTGTACAAAACTTTTTACTTCTATAATCTTTTCATTTTTTTTTCCAATTAAATAGAACTTTTAACTTACTGTAGGTTGCTGTGCATTAGTGCATTCACTGGGAGCTCTTTCCTCAATAGCTTCACAAAACTAGGATCTGCAGGAGGGAAACACTGCCGTGTCCTTTAGAGGAATCTACTGTACCTTAGCACTTAGTTAATCCCCTCATCAAACACACTCAAGAAAATGAAAGCTGCATGTCACATTGTAAGTGTGAGGAATCAGTTAAACACTTTTCATTAGGCTCTGTTTCGACAAAAGACAACACATACTGGGAGGATGCAGCTTGTATAATTTTATATAGAGTAACTGTAAATGTACATACACTTTTATGTCTAGCATTGTCACTGACAGTTCAAAATGACTATTGGCTCTATTATAAAAGCTTAGCATTGATATACATTGCATCTGAGATGCTAATTAACTATAGGAGCTGTACCTTAAAACTTAATTTCAAAGGCAGATTTTTAAAAGGATTTGAAAAATACTCTTTGAACAGACAGTAACAGAAAGATATGAGTATGTTGTCCATACAATTGTAGGATAAACTTATATCAAACCTTACAAGAGCTAGCTGGTGTTTTATGTATGTTTCCAGCTTAATACTTTGAGAATAAAAATTAAGTTATTGTAATTTTATTTTGACATAGAAAATTATTTCTTCTGTTTCAATACCATGTATTTCCAGGGGAGAATTAAGTCTCTTTTAAAGTAAATCTAAATTGCAACAGCAAGTGTTGCACTGTCATTTTAATGACAGCAGTAGACTTTAAGTATGGAATGAATCAATTATTGCAAGCGCAGCCCCTGTGTAAATCACTGACGGCAAACCAACCTCAGGATTATAAAATGAATCTTTGACAAGTATTCAAGGTTTCAGCATATTCTCAATAATGAGGATTAAGTACCTGCTATCTGTGAAAGAAAAGTTTTATTCACTTACTAAAGAATATGTGAGCAATCATTAAGAGAGGTCAGATTAACTGAGGTACTTTATAAAAAAGGGCATCCAGTGCAACATCTGCTGGAAAATCAATGATAAATATGTCAATTTTTTAGAAAAAGGAAAAGACTAAGAGTAAGGCAGTGTAATGGAATGACTTAATGCTCTGTTTTTAAAGAATGGAGAAGAATTATAATGACATCATAAACTATCATTATGAAACTTTTTGACATTTTCATGTCAAGAAAAGACTCTTCTTGAATCAAGAACAAATAGTGATTTCTGCTATCCATGGGTGATTCAGTCAAGTTCAAATAAATCCTGATTCTACACTGAGAGATGGTGGGAAAAAAGCCTTTGGAATACTCTGGTACATATTTTCTTGCATATAACATTTTTATACTAAAAGAGAAATCGAATTCAAAGTCGTAATGATAGTTGAGCTGTGAAAATGTAAATGTTTTTAATTTGATTATCTCAGTAACACATACACTTTTGGTGAAACCTTTATGGTAAGTATTTTATATCACTTTGCTCTCTTTCCCAGTACCCAAACAATAAGTGCGTTGTCTTTTTTTCTGTTTAATTTCCACAAAATAATGCAAAATTGAGAACCAGTGTTACCATAATTGTAGACCAACATCATTTCATTATAGAATAAAGCATTGTGTTCTGTCATCATCTTTATTTTAATTATTAATGAAAGCCTTTAACTGTCAGAATTTTTTATGAACATCTTATGATATTTGCATGATCTTTCTTTATAGGAAGAGAATGTATAGGCAAATTTATTTCGCATATGTTGGTATGTTTTTAACCTGGAATTTTTAGTTTTGAAAGCAGTAACAACTGGTATCACACAGAGTAATAGATATGTGATATATAGTGGTGTGAAGGAATAAAAAAAAATAAATCAACAATGATACTATGTTTTACAATGTTAAAAATGTTTAAAATAATGCAAAGCAACTTTGAAAAAAAAAAAAAAAATTACTGTTGCTTTTACCAAAATAATGTCACTGTTCATCTTAATTGCTACATTTCCATTGCTTTTTTTTTACCAAAATTGTATTTCTTTTATTTATATTTGTATTTATGTTTGTGTAGGTTTCTTCTTGCTTTTTGCACAATGCACTTTCTACTTAGCCCAGTATGGATAATTTATGGTTCAATATTTCCATTCTGTACTAAACAGTCTATTCATTACAAATTAATTTGATATTTTTAAATTCTATAAAACCATGCACAATTTGTTAAAATAATACATTCTGCAATAGGAATGAGCATCTTAATAATTTGAACAGGAAAAACAAAACTGCATAATTTTGCAATAATCAAATTTTAGAATGAATCAAAAATAAGTAAATAGATTTGTAAACTTTTAAATGTAGATAAAATGTCTATGTTAGAAAGGAAAACTATGAAACAGTTCTATCCTGAATTACTGAAAAAAACATGAAAAGAAGCATTTCTCTTAACATTTCTGTGGAAAAGAGAGCTTGTAATTATTTTGCTGCTTGTTTACCTAAAACAATGAAGATGACAAATACAATTGATTCTGAGCTAAAGAATTTAAACATTTTGCTGTTTCTCTTTACTATGTGTTATAGTATTCCTTTTGTGCATTTCAGCACTGCTTTTTTTAATTGCCCATTTTTCATTGCAATTTTGAGGTAAGAGATTAAACTCACTGTCTTGTCACAGAGGCCAGTAGTTTAGAAAAAGGCTGTTTCTCAGTAAGTACCTACAATTAGTTTACAAATGACCTTAAACAGTTATAGTATATGCTTGGCCATATACTTAGGCATGAAGAACTACGCTTAAAAGGCTTACAAGGTTTTCACAAAACACAAAACTAAAGGGATCCAGGAAAATGTAAGACCATAAACGCTTATTTCCATTGTGAAGGCAGAGGGCTGGAGTTTTACAGTAGAAGTCTGGCATCTGGTGGTCCACGGAAGAAATGGCAGCCCTCTTGAAAAAGAAGCAAGGCAGTCCCAGCCTGAATTAGCTCATCAGCTTGTCATAAACTAATTATTTCCAGAGCATGCATAGGTAAGGGCTGTTGCTTCTGTAGGAACCTCCGGTATTTACTGCCCCAGGCTGTTTTTTTCTTTCCCCACAAGCAGACATGGAAGACCAGAAAAGAATTAGGAGAATTTTAGGAGGGCAAGACACAAACGTGCCATTCTGGGAAAGGGGTGTTCCTCCTATTCTCTTCCAAATCATTACAATATGTCACATCACAACCAAATTAATGAAAATAACATCCTTTCCTAACTTCCTTGAACTGCACTAACTCTTGGCGGAAATGATGAAGGTCTGTGTGGGGAAGGAGCACAGAACACAAAAGGACTGTCAAGAAAATATCAAGTCCATTCCCTGTCATTGCACGTGTTGACATCATATAAACGCTGTCCACAAATGATACAGTTCCACCACTGAAGAACAGAGATTTTTTCATCCAAAAACTTTTCCTAATCCAGATTTCTTTAACAAGCTAAGAATTATCTGTTAATTTTCCAAGCTACCTTGAGGTTAAATAGTATTACACTCTGCCTCCCTCATGTACCAAAAGCACACTTATAGACAATGACAAAAGGTTCTTATAGCCTGCTCTCTTCAGATATTCTCCATTCATCACCATGCTACCTCTTCTGTGAGCAAGTTTACTTTTTAATCATCTTCGTTGAAGAAAGATGGCCAAGATTGAACAGCGATCCACCTGAGATCTCTCCTGAGATAAAACTAGTGGATGCCTTACTGAAGTTCAGAGGTACTCTGTCTCCAGTCTTACCTTTGTCTTGAAATCAAAAGCAGATATCAGGTGGGCAATGCCACCCTTCAGAGAGAGGTGTTTCAAACTCTACATTTGTGTCCATATTTTAGGAATTGTTCTTTCCTTAAAAATTAGGTGTTAAGATTTACAGAAAAAGGAATGAGACTAAAATGTTCCCCAAATCTGTTCCTGCCTTCTTAAATATATTAGTTCTTCTTACATACTCTAGTGCACACAGAAAACAGATACTTGCTACCATACTTTTTATCTCAGATGCCAAATCTTGCATTCAAACCCTCTGACTTGAGCACATTCAGGTATTTGGGTTTATACTTTTCAGTATATATGCATTTTAAGGTGTAACTGAGCTTTGCTCTTGACAATGCATAGAATGTTGTTATGCTTTTGGACTTGAAAGCCAGGAGTTATTTTGCTGATCTCTTTTCATATCTTATACTTTGTATGATGTTTTGTCTAGTGCCTTTTTCAGGTTATTATTTATCCAGTTGGAAAGTTTCTTCCTGTGAGCTCCAAAAACATTCTAGGTAGTACTAGAAACCTTGACATAATGACATGCCAGATTTCTTCCACATCCAAGTCCTTCAGTTTCCCTGCAAATCTGCTTTTTTTTTTTCCAAATAAATAAAATGGGAAGATGGCTCAACCCAAGGTATTTATTAAACACACTTTTCTAATACTATCCTGTTTATTAAAAAGGTAATTTAATAAAAAGCAAAACAAGAAGTAGTTATGTATTTTCATGTTACTTGCCTTCTGTACTTTGTACATTGTCCATGCAGCTTTTCAGGGAAGGATGATAATCATTGACGCATGTCAAGTTCATAGAACTACTCTAAGTACAATAAATTTGAGTAACATTGAAGTGCTGCTCTTTCACCGAGGATAAAGAATAGACTGACCTCTGCAACTTTTCAAGGGTCTTACAGATTTGTGTCTTGCTTGTACAATAAAGAAGAAGAAAAAGTATGGCTTACTGATATTTTTAAAAGATAAGTTCCTGAGGGTGCATCAAACAATCACAAGAAGTCTGTAAAAAACCAGCCAAATGGTTATATCCCCTTCAGTAAAGGGGCAGTTTGGGCTTTTTCATTGCACAGCAACATGGTACACAAATGAGCCGATGAGACTGGCTGATACACCAAGAATGAATGGAAACCGCAGGCAGCAATGTCAGCTCCCAAGTAGCTCTTAGAGTGATATTTTTGATGACACAAGCCCACAAGCCAGGCAGAGGCACCTTTATTAAGTAGTGCTAATGATGACAATCCCACATCAAGACTTCTCATTAACTCGAAGATTGAATCTGTGTCATTCTACTTTCCACAGATGAAGAAAAAGTCACAGAAATGGGTGTGACTTCCTCAGCGTCACTCAGAACAAGTGCCGGAACTGGGATTAGGGTTTAGCCGTCCTGCTTCCTATGCACTGACTTCAAGGCAACTCCTGCCATCCCTGCTACTGGAATATTTCCATTTTCCATGTCCAACCCTACTTCTTTCCTTTCTTCCCTCCCTTCATCTTCTGCCTTGTGAACCACCACACAGGTGGTTCTTTCCTCAAAAGTATAAGGTCCCTCTCCTTCTTGTCCTTCTCACTCCTCTTCTTTCCCTTTCACCTTCCCCAGATGTATGTTCATAACCAACACACCATGGAGAACATATTGCTCTTCATGAAAAAGAAACTTTAGTGCTGGTCCAGCTTCTTTCCAGCCCCACAGACCTTCACCTACAAACACCTGAAGAGCTAAGGAACAACAGAAACACAGGAGAAAAGTTGGAGGATATGTTTTAGTGGGAGGAAGGAGATATTATTCACAAAAGTTGTTGACTGTTATAGCTCTGTAAAGGTAGGACTAGTCTGCCCTCAGGAGCACAGAAATGACCACTACTCCCTGTATAGAACATTAGTAGAGACAATGCTACCCAGGGAATCTACACTTGTATTCACTATATCCTTTCCTGGTCAGGCTTTAAAGTCTTTTTGAGAAACCTGATATACAGTTACAATTCCCTTCCACCTCTAAGCATTTCCTGTATTAGAAAGAGAAAAAATATCTTTAATACGATGCTAGTATATAAAACTACTTCTATTGCATACCAAGAAAGCCTAAGAATTTTTTGGGGCTGATTTTCAACACTTGGTTTTGTAGATGGTTTCTGATGCTGAATTCTGTTTGCAGTAGAGACCAGCATGAATTCTCAAGGTATTGTGCAAACCACAAAGGCTGGGATCAAGTCTCATCTCTCACTGTAGTTGCAGAGCATGCCTGCCATTGTCAGTCTTGTCAGCTCTCATGGACTCTTTGCTTTTTACCCTGTGCTTACCCCATCTCTTCTTTCATTAAAAATATGTGAAAGTTTCTGTCCTTGTGGATTTGCAAAGGAAAAATATAATCCCCAAGGGCTTAGAAACCAGGCATCAAATTAAAAATGCCAGCACTGATTATTCTTTATGATTCTGTTATTTTAGAGGCAATCTCCTGACTTTCAGGGCCTGATTTGTGGCTGTGAAGTTCAGTCATCCTTGCACTTGGCAAGCACCTGGAAGTGAAGCGTGTGCAACCAGTTTCTATAATTCTGTAAAATGAGAGCTGTTTACCTCAATGGCTGAAATATTCATTATTGAAAATAAGCATTTCAACATTCAGAGGATGAATGTTGAATGGGCTGAAAACAATGATGATCTGGGAAACAGCAAAAGCCTCTATGTCTCTACAGTGTCCTAAACAAATACAGGTGAGAGAGTTTGATCTTGAACAAGGGAGGTGTGCTTAGAGTCCCTACTGACTTGTAGGTACCTGTACTTACTTCTTATAGTCTTTCATTTCAGCTTGGCTACTCTTCGTGGTGGCTGGGACTACAGAGAAAGCCAGGAAGAAACTAACGCACAGTTTGGCTGTGAGAGAGGAGGATGGTGATGATGAAAGGGATGAAACTGGAAAACACCAACCATACAACTTTTCCTGAGTCTTTTGGCAGACAATATGAGTTTTGAGCCATTTGCTGTCCCTGTTGAAAAAACCACCTGCCTTGTGGCCAAGATTTAGGTTTGAAAAATCGTACCATTTTAATACAGCAGCTTAAACTCTTCAGATTCTTCTGTTCCTTTCTCTGCTTTGCTTTCTTTGCACACACAGATGTTGCAGGTTGCAAATAGCATCCTCATAGGCAGTAGAACTAGTTCATTTCAGTCCAGGCACAGATAAATGAAATTGGGCTTCTGGAAATGGCTATACCAGGCCAGAAAAGAGACAGTAACTAGGTCTGAATATTTGCCTGTCCTGTACTCCAGTGACTTTGGTCCTTGGCACTGGTTCAGCAGATTAAAAGGAACCTTCAGTCTAAAACACTGAAGGAACAAAGAACAGAAAATGGATATGGGAAACAAATATAGAGTGGGACAAGAATGCATTGGGAGTTTTCTAGTTTAGGTTTGTTTTGCTTTTTTCAAGACTAGAAGGTAAATAAAGAGCAACTGAGACAAACCATAAAGGAAAAGTAGATCTTCAGAGGGAAGGCTAGGCTAAAGAATAGTACGTACTAGCTCTTTGCCTCTGGCAGTGATGTTGAGTTTGTTCAAGCTGGCATGGTAAAAGGAGTCTGCTCTTATTAAAAGGCCAGCCTCAGAGGCAAAGTCAAGCTGAGCTTTTTTGCCAGATTCAGCAATAACATTTTCACATGCAGTCTCTGCATTGATGTGACTAATTGTTAAGTCAAATAAGAGACTGTGTGATGGAAAAGTCATTTAGCTGATTTGCCAAATTAAGTTAAATATAGTTTGATCTTGTTTAGAGTCAAACTGGGAAAGCGTTTACTAATACACCCAGAGGCCTCCAAGAAAAGGAAGAAAAGCTAGATGGTAGAAGGATCACTCACCAATCACCAGTCATAGCTGCAGCTGGAATCCACAGGGATGAGCTTCAGAGCTTCAGTGTGTTACTTAATACCATGTACACCAAAGAAATCAGGGTGTTAGTATCAGAACCTTCTAAATTAAATCCTTCTGTGCCTCATTTCCCTTTCCACTAAACAGGGATATAACCTCACTACACAGAGAACATGTGAAGATAAACTAATCCAAGTTTTTAAAGTCAAATTGAAGTTGTGTGTACTCACAGCATGGGGACATACTCTAAAAATTGAGGTTAAATAGCTGCTTTTTAAGTACACGTCATGCAGCCCATGCAGTGAAGGGGAGAAAAATCTTGTAGAAAATACAGTTAATGATCATGTCATTTGAGCATAATCAAATGAGTGGGTCAAGGAAACTGCCTTCCCCAAACTCTGAGTATTCCCACATGAACCCCCTTCTAAAGTTTCTTTCACAGATATGTTTCAGGTACAGTGTTTGTGGATCCCGAAGATGAATGCGCAACAAAATAAATAGTTTACACCTTACTTCAATAAATAAGAGCAAATGTCAAAAAAATCACAGACTTTGGCCTCCAACACTGACCTTCGACTCTCTGACCTGTGGGGTCCAGCAACACAGGCACTTCCTATATCAAGCTAGAAGTGTTTGTCACTGTCACAAATGCTTAGACAAGCCAAGGAGTGGGTCTGTCCGTATAATTTTGCATGTTTATGGCATTAGTAGCTCTTCTGTGAAAAACCTGGGGTTTAAGACTTGTCAGACAAGCAAAGGAGACTGAAAAAATAACATAGCAAAAGGAAGTAATCACAAAAGCTAATAAAAAGGAACTCTAGATGATGTTGAATTAAGAGAAACAGCAACAAGGTGGTGAGATCTCATCTGTGCCACCTCTTTCAGAAAATTTAGAGTTCCCTTGGATCATGAGTCCCCTATCCAGATATTAATGAAGGGCAGCCTGATGTAAGTTATTAGATGTGATTAGATCACATCCTCAGATGATATAGCACCAGTAAATGTTTTCTAGTGTTACATTAAAAGCTGAATGTTTTTTATAATGAGTCCATCCTTTTCAATTCTGCCACTTACAAAACGTTTTTAAACATTTAATCAAACCTGTATATAATATTAACAAATGCTGAGGCAGAAACAAAGCCTATTGATCAGAGGTGATATATCCAGAAGCAATACACTGTTTGCAGTGAGTTGTCTCTCATCTGAATAACGATTTAGTCATTTACAGGGGAAAACTTCACAAATAAAAGTTTAATACTGTGATACTCGGTCCTTCTGATGGAATCCCATTGCCGAGATTGAGTTTTGTAAAGCACTGCACACAAATTTTTATTGAAACTACTGTACAGTGCTTTATGTGAAGGATATGAAGCACATAAAGTATTGTGCAGTAAATTTTGTAATGAAGGACCACAAATGACTTGTTAAAGATCCCTGTGTGGATGTCAAGTTTAACAGCAAGTATTGCTATACTAATGTATTTTTTAGTAGCTTTTGGTCAAACAAAATATTGTCAAAAACATGTGTCCTCAGATAAAAGACTGCATTTTTTAATCTAAGAATAGTATCTCAGCTGAACATGTGAATTAGCTTCTCTCAGAAGGCTTATCATCTGGCTGTTAATCGGCCACGTCAGCCACCTGAATTTCCTCAAGCCTCACTCTAAAAATTATGAACTTGAGCTAAGCAAATAATTTGCAATGAATAATTTGGCTATGATGGTTAAACCCTTTTTCTGCAACCCTTTGAGCAGATGATGAATTCTTGTATTTATTCACTATTCAGACTTAATCTATGGATTAACTAGAAAACTTCAGATTAGGACAACTTGGCATTTGCTCATTGAAGACTTTAGGTCAATTAAGATCACTCAGAGAAGTTTCATGACTGATGCTGAGCCTTGATTTCCAATGAGCTGTTCATTTAGAAAATTATTGTTAGATACGTAACTAAAAATGCAGCTTTGGAATGTACTTTCATCAAATCAGTCAATAAATTTGCTTATTTATAAAATTCTTAAAGAGCATACACTGAAGAAGGCTTCTGATTTATGTAATATATCATCAAAGTATCTCCGTACAAAATCAAGACACATCATAAACTCTGCACAAAAAATAATCACTTCTAGAATTCACATAAAAAGTTTTGCAAGGCTTTCTGCAACTACATTAAGCATCTCCTGTACATTGCTATTAATTCCAACAATGTTGGAAGCTATTGAAAGATTGCATAACTGAGAGCTATGTGCAAAAAGCAAGTAGAACAAGATTTAAAGTATTGTAAGGTGCATTTCTTAACAAACCATTGAATTTAGTGCTTATGTCTGGTGTTTGAATAATTTCCAAACAATCATAGTCTCCTTTAACAAAACAGTTACATCCAAAGCAGTATAAATGCAAATCTCCTGCTCAGGAGAAGTGTCAGGAGCCACCATGCTTCAAGTCCTTGTTATTTCTGCTGTTGATGGTGGCTCGGGATGACAGATTTTGTCTCTGCCTTTGATTAACTGGACAACAGCTCTTGACTTAATTCACAGAGGCCATCAAAAGGCCTCACAACAGAATGTACCAGCCAGTGCTGATCTTCCTAGATAGAAGACAATGATGTTAGCTACAAAAAAAGTTGAAGTGCTCTGATATTAATCCTTAACAATAGACCTTCCATCTAGCTTATTTCTTAGGTCAACTGCACTAAATAAACATAAAAAAGAATAATTTTAAAAGCATTTAGAATGATTGTTTGCATTGAAGACACAATTTGTGGAAGAAAAGCAGCAGGTTTTTATCTTTGTAAGTGCTTAATAAAGGAGTGTCTTGATGTAGTACTGCTTATTTATGTGCGGCCACACTCAGGCAAAAGCACTCACATGTTACTTTAAACTCTTAAGCTGTCAAAAACATATGTAGAGAGAACTTGTACTGAATCTCTGCTCCAATATAGCACTGGAAAAAGCTCAGACCTGATGAGATTCTTCATCAGCCACCCCATCACTGTTGCTGTGTGGGAGGAGAATTTAAGAGAGCTGATCTGCCACATCACTCTGGGGCAAAAGATAAAAATGCCGGGACTTTTTAAAATCTTCCTTTGGCCCACTTGGCATTAATCAACAAAAGTGATAAACCCACTGGCAGAACAGACAACTACCAGCAGATGAGTGGTTTAGGTTGTTTTGTTGCTGAACTTTCATACAGTGACAGAAAAAAAAAGATGAGCTTGAAACCAAAGCCTCAGACCTTACAGCAGTTAAAGAATCCAAGACCTTGAAAATCACATCTGGAAACTGTTGTGAAATGAACATAAACCAGAACAGAGAGATAAAGTGAATATGAGATTATTCTTTGATAGGAAAACAACAGTGTTCAGGGAGCAAAAACAAAATACTCCAGCACACAGTGTAAGTGCAAAATTTCTGCTAATGTTATCAGGAGGCAAAGTCAGAGATTACAGAAAGACCACAAGCAAGATTGCTGTAATTGTCCTTGGGGATCTCCAGCATGTCTCTGAAGGCTCTGCACCTTTGAGGTCATATCTCTATCTGAATGTAGAGGTGCCTTATTTTGTCTTTTACATCAGTGAATATGATTAAACTCCTGCTGTTGTGCTAAATTTCAAAGATTGTAAAAAGTCAGGGGAATTAAAAAGGTCACTGCAGTATTTCATTTCAATAGCAAATCTGTGGAATAACGTTGAACAAGTACATAGGAAACTGCTTTGAAAAGAGAATTTGTCAGTGACTTAGTTCTTGTGAAAAATAGCAGTCGTTCAGAAAATGGAATTCTGCTTTTGAAACCTGTAATTAGCATTGGATAGATAATTAGCAATGGACAGAACAGATGCCTTCCAAGCATAAAAGTGAAAAAAGATGCACAGTTTCCAAATATTTGTGTAATGTATAAACTTTGTATCCATGCATTTACAAATGGCAAATTCTACTTCCATAAAACATATATTGATGATAAATCCTTTGTTTAGAAAGATCTATTCCACATGTAGATACAGTTCAAACACATTTCTAAAAACAAATGTGTATTTCCGAACTTCAAACAAAGCACTTCTCATTCCTTGTGTTTATGTATTTTTTTTTAGTAATCTCATGTTTACTTTCTCTCTGTTTATTCAGGTATCTTTCTCCTTATGAAACCATTGATCAAGATAATTTCTGCAAGTTTAAAACCTGGCTAGACCCAGTAGAGATGTAGCTCTGCAAATAATACAACAACAGAAAAAATACGTTTCGAACAGTCACCACGAAAAATGGGTTTGTCTGAGGTCTACAGGACAGGAGCCCTAATTGAATATGGTACACAAACATGAAGCCATATGGAAGGTTTCAGTTATAAATTTAAGGTTCAAGGAAAGGTAGCAGCCTAAAGTTAATCTCTTGATTAAACTGGAACCAAAGAGCCTAAGTCTCTCGAGTAAGTTTAAAACAGCAACTTTTACACTTTCTAGATAAATGTAGACTCTATTAAACCTGATTAACTTGCAACATTTGGCAATGCAAAACTAGCAACTCTAAGATACAATTGCAGGAAGAGTCTTGCTTGGCTTTTTTTTACTCAGCCTTGTTCAGAAAGGTTGCACCACTAGGAGATTGTATGGCTAACTTTTAAAAACCTGTATTATGTGTTAAAAGGGGATTTTTCTTGTTTTAAAGGGGTTACAGATTGGCTCACTTGAATGACAGAAGAACATCCCTTACATAAAGGCCATCTTTTTGCCAGATTTCAATCACTGGTGTCAGAGTATGAGAATGCTACATTTTTCTGAAGAGATATGCAGAATTTTTAGCAGGGGCAAAGCATTTCTCTCTAGCAGGAGTCTGCTAAAGTTTGCCAAGTGCGTAAGAAGTGAAAATACAATGTTTATAATAGAAATTGTAGACTACCTCAAGAACAAAGAGTGCTTATGTTGAAGACCTCAAAAAAAAGTTATTAACTATTTTTGAAAGTCAGTATTTCTCTGATATCTAAACTAAGTAAATAATCTTGGGGTTTTTTTACAGGGCAGAAAAATATTTCAAGATCTTCCAGCAAGCTGAACAATAGAGAAATTGGAAGAAGAATGCTTAGCAGACTGTTTTGTACAACAGGCATCAAGCACAGGAAAAAAAAATGCAACCTTGTTATCATTTCTACACATCAGCCATACAGTTTGGTGACAATGGACACAGAGTTGATGTTATCAGACCTTGAGGAATAAATTAATGCTACGGAGTACATTCTGGTATGAAATAAAAGGGAAAGTAAATTAATCTTCTAACACCATGAGAAGTGAAACAAAGTTCTTAAAATAGGAAGAAATATAAGACCTTGCTCTTTTTTCTCCTAACAAAATGTGAATGAAAGGCAGGTCCTGCCAAAGTAACCCAGTCATCTCCTATGACAAGGTTACCCGCTTACTGGACAAGGGAAAGGCTGTGGAAGTGGTCTTCTTGGACTTCAGTAAAGCCTTTGACATAGTTTCTCACAGCATTCTGCTCAGGAAACTGTCAGCCTCTGGCCTGGACAGGCGCACACTCTCCTGGGCGGAAAAGTGGTTGGATGGCCGGGCCCAGAGACTGGTGGGAAATGGTGTGAAATCCAGCTGGAGGCCAGTTACAAGTGGGGTTCCCCAGGGCTCAGTGCTGGGTCCAGCCCTGTTCAATGTCTTTATCAATAACCTGGATGAAGGCATTGAGTGCACCCTTAGCAAGTTTGTGGATGACACTAAGCTGGGTGGAAGTGTCGATCTGCTGGAGGGTCGGGAGGCTCTGCAAAGGGATCTGAACAGGCTGGACCGCTGGGCAGAGTCCAATGGCATGAGATTTAACAAGGCCAAATGCCGGGTCCTGCACCTGGGGCACAACAACCCTATGCAGTGCTACAGACTAGGAGAAGAGTGGCTAGAAAGCTGCCTGGAGGAGAAGGGCCTGAGGGTGTTGGTTGACAGCCGACTGAACATGAGCCAGCAGTGTGCCCAGGTGGCCAAGAAGGCCAATGGCATCTTGGCTTGTATCAGAAACAGCATGGCCTGCAGGTTCAGGGAGGTTATTCTGCCCCCATACCCGGCACCGGCGAGACCGCTCCTGGAATACTGTGTTCAGTTCCGGGCCTCTCACCACAAGAAGGGTGTTGAGGCTCTGGAGTGAGTCCAGAGAAGAGCAACGATGCTGGTGAAAGGGTTGGAGAACAAGTCTTAGAAGGAACAGCTGAGGGAACTGGGGTTGTTTAGCCTTACTGCTTTCTACAGCTACCTGAAAGGAGGTTGTAGACAGGAGGGAGCTGGCCTCTTCTCCCAGGTGACAGGGGACAGGACAAGAGGGAATGGCATCAAGTTGTGCCAGGGGAGGTTCAGACCAGATATCAGAAAGAAATTTTTCACAGAAGAGGTCATCGGGCACTGGAACAAGCTGCCCAGGGAGGTGTTTGACTCACCATCCTTAGAGATATTTGAAAGATGGGTAGACCAGGTGCTCAGGGACATGGTTTAGGGGCAGATAAGAATGGTTGGACTCGATGATCCAAGAGGTCTTTTTCAACCTGGTGATTCTGTGATTCTATAATACTATGATTTCTATCACCTTCTCCATTTTGCTGTCCCAGAGCTAGCACTGGTGTATGAGGAGATAAATGCCATAGAGAAAGCCTGCTTTCACCAGCAAGGAAATTAGCCTTCTGTAATTTGAAAACTAAATTTACCTTTGCTTTTTACCTGTCCCAGCACAGATACTCAAGTGTCACTTTCTGTGGCAGTGTTGCCTAACATGTTTAGATAACTGTATTTTTGTGGCACTTTACGGCATTTGGGAGAAAGTGTCCTTGAGAGCGCTGGTGTGATTTGGCTGGGTGGTATACACAGATGCATATAGACAGGTGTAATTTTGCTCTATACATGCTCCCCAGTGGCTGGCTGCCAGCCAAATCTTGTCAGGACACCATACAGTTGCCTTGCTGTAGCACAGAGCCCCAGCAGCTCCTGCTGCCTCCATCAGTTTGTGCATACCTGCAGCTCTTAGTGTAGCTGATCTGAAAGCCTCAAAACATATCTCAGAGGTGCACACACTCTGTTTTACTGAACCCACAGCCCAGAAAGGTACAGCATTTTTCTTCTGCTGTGCTGAGCCTAGTATGATCACCTGAGCTACCTCCCTGTGAGTTGGGTTCCTGCCTCGAGTGGGTGGTGGCACTAGGTCTCCTGGCACATATCCTCATACTGCTTCTGCAAACTGTATTGCATCCATGTGCCCTTTGATAGAATGAACACAAACACTGATTTAGTCCCTCAGTAGTGCCAGCAATTTCAAGACATGTCATTTCTTATCTTCACTGCACTTTTGCAGTTACTTACCCATGCAGACATCTCAAGGTGATGCAAAATACAACCAGAGCCTGTCAGGCCAGGGGGTTTTCACCTGTCCCTTGCTAAATTTTGTAATAGAAAGCTGTACCTGGAAGAGTCCCTTAACTTCACTGAGCTAACTGATGGATTCAATCAGCAAGCTTTTGTACCTTGCTAGTCATCTGTGTCTTCAAGCCTCTTAGCAGACTAAATCTCTTGAACAACAATGACATAAATATACTGGATTTTGAGGTACTCTGTTGTTGTTTTAAAATCAAGACTTCACTATTCACTTATAATTTTCTAACATAATTTTCATATCACAATGAGGCTTTACCTATCACACTTAGTAACTGATAATCCTTAATAAGTTCATGGAAGGGGCTTCACTTAGTCTCTCGAAATGCTAAATAAACCTAGTAAGATCCAACATCACACCCTTATAATTTTGACAAAAAGCATGTTAAGTTCAGGTTTGTGAAAGCTATTGAGAAAATCAAGGGAAAAATCAATACTAAAATCTTGCTTTTATGCATTTTACTGGTAATTGGGTCATTAGAAGTAGTAGCAGAAAAATTAAGAATTGTGCATGATTATTCTGCACTGACAGCAATATCCAAGACTTCAAATAACATCTTCACCTTGAACTTAGTGAAGATTGTTGAAATGCTGAAGCATTTTTTTGGAAGATTGGAAAGTTAAAATCTGAGGTTAGAAGGTTCAAAGGATCAAGAAAATTCTATATTGAAATTGTTGCATGAAAATTTGCAGGTCTGAATTCAAAATAAGTTTCTGCAAATATTCTCCAAGTTGAGCCTACAATATATATTTTTTTAAGAACATCTCTAGCATCAACTCCAAAGAAAATTTGTAGAAAGCCTAAGAAAGGTAATAAACACAGGCAAAGAAAGCTATATCAAAGCAGGACTATTCAACAATTTTCCATTTCTTAAAATGATCAATAAATGAGGACTTTGTTATCTCAGATTTCACTGTCAATATCACAAGGTACCTTGAGAAAAGATAGTGCTGTCCATTTATTTAATATATACTGCAGAGGACATGGAAGGAATAATTTCTGGAAGACACCTATTTTGCCTGGAATTTTGTCTCAAGCAATTGTTTTCCAAATTTTCACAGAAAAGGTAATTTAAACCATTGCTACTGAGCACTTTGAAGTAATTAGAGAATAATTAAGACATTTCTATTGCTGTGATTAGTTCTATGTAATTCCTTACTGAACAATTGTACTGTTGTCTTTGATAGTTATCCTTAACAAGGAAATTCACCAGTGGCCAGAAAGGCCGTATAAAGTCTATACTTCTGTCCCTACAGCAGCTGCAAAGCCTTGTATAGGCTACACAATGTGAATTTTAACAGCAGTAAACTGAGACCTAGAGCACATTAATTTTCCAATAATCCCTGCAGCGCACATGTGTATCTCTGTTTCCCAACGAGCTACTAATCTTCTCTGTTTCCCACTGGCCCACTAATCTGAGGAAAAGATAAGCATCTTGCCCAAGGCCAAGATGCAAACCAGTGGCAGAAATGGTGAAAGCATCTGGAGAATTTTGTTTCACAGACTTGTGTTTTAACATCCAATCCACCTTCCACCTTGTTATTTCAACAGTGCTGAAGAGCTGCTCAGATCTAATTTGAGATAGGATAAGACTGTAAGAGCATGACCATGTTAAGAACCACTGTTTTCTTTGTAATACTGCAGGGGTACTCTTCCAGTGGTTTACATTTTAGAAATGTAACTGATATAAAATCAAAACTTTTATATTGCTTAAAATGTTGGTTTTGCCTTGGTGTTAGCAAAGAACATTGTCTTGTTTAAAAAAATTACATACATTTCAGCATAGTTGCATGAAAATGGAGAAATCTTCTTCCCACACTGATCAACCTAGCATCTTGTTAATCACTGCAATATGTATCATCAATTCATTGTTCAGATGTAGCAATATGATGTCTTCACTATGACAGCTTGAAATACACAGTGAGTATATGAGTATTTAGTGAGATAAAGTATCTACAGTTTATAATATGTTAACATGATAAAGAAAGCTCTAAACCAACATTGTCTGACATATAAGATGTAGCAAAAAGTTTAGACACAACAGCAGTCATTATAAATGTTTATAGACATTCCTGAAGTCTTATCTAAAGTTCATCCTGTTAAAGGACATGTTTTACGTTGTACAATTCCTCTTAGAATATCAATCTAATAAGCACCAAATGAGGCTGAAGAAAATGCTGTTATAAAAAATGGAGAAAAATGATTAAAATGTGATAATTATACTGACAGCTTATATGCTCAATCTAATCAACCAAGCTTCCAATTTGTCATAATGTACACTCACTCATACATTATTGCTTAATTATAGCAACACTTCTGTTTCGAAAGGCTGTCAATCATGCAAATGCTGATCATTTTCTCTATTTGCATTTAAGAGATATATTTTTAGTTCAGATCCAAAGCCCAATGTGAACCTGAATTAACCCTAGCTCTTTCTTTTGTTTGCAACACTCATCACTCTTTATTCCATGTTTACTGTCAGTGGTAGTTTATGTTGTGTGATTTGCTGCCTTACAGTTCATCTGGTGCTTAAGATATTTTTGAATCTCAGCTCTGTTCCTCAACTGTGGTCTTTGTGATGTATGCATTCTTAAGAACTACTTAGGCTTGATATGAATAAAATTGTCAGATAATCTATTCTTCTGCTCTGTTTCTTCTAGATTTTTCTTGCCAGTCATGCAGGAATGGGAAGACAGGAGAGAACCTTGCCTTACTTACATGGGTAGCCCTGCCAGAATCAATGGGACTAATAACGGGTTATAAGATCTGAAAAAGTGTGAATAGACATCCCTAATGTAATGCCCAGCTACAAGAAGGGCTGAAAGGAGGATAAACTATAAGCCTGCGAGCCTGACCTCAATTCCATGGAAGATTATGGACTGGTTCATCTTGAGTGCACTCACCAGGCAAGTGTAGATGAACCAGGGGATCAGGCCCAGTCAGCAGGGTTCATAAAAAGCAGGTCCTGCTTGACCAACCTGATCTCCTTTCATGACCAGGTGACCCACCTAGTGGATGACAGAAAGCCTGTGGATGTCATCTACCTGGGCTGTAGTAAAGCCTTTGACACTGTCTCCCACAGCATTCCCCTAGAGAAGCTGGTGGCTCATGACATGAACAGGCATAGTCTTTGCTGGGTAAAAACCTGGCTGGATGGCTGCGCTCAGAGAGTTGTAGTGAGTGGAGCTAAATTCTGTTGGCAGCCAGTCACAAGTGGTGTTCCCCAGTGCTCAATGTTGGGGCCAGTCTTGTTTAATACCTCTATCAAAGATCTGGATGAGGGGATTGAGTGCTTTCTCAGCAAGTTTGTAGATGTCACCAAATTGGGCAGGATTGTCAATCTGCCTGAGGTTAGGAAGGCTCTGCATAGGGATCTGGACAAGCTGGATCAATGGACCAAGGTCAATCGTATGAGACTTTTGGCAAGGCCAGGTGCTGGGTTTTGCTCTTCAATAACAACAACTTCATGCAGAACTACAGACTTGGGGAAGACTGGCTGCAAGTCTGTCTGGCAGAAAAGAACCTGGGGGTGTTGGTTGACAGCCATCTGAACATGAGCCAGCAGTGTGCCCACGTGGCCAACAGCATCCAGGCTTGTATCAGAAATAGTGTGGACAGCAGGAGTAGGGAAGTGATCGTGCCTCTGTAGTCACCATTGTTGAGGTGGTATCTTGAGTCCTTTGTTCAATTTTGGGCCTCTCAGTACAAGAGAGACTTTGTTACTCTCTACAACTACCTGAAAGAGGCTGTAGTGGTACAGGCGTTTGTTATTTCTCCCAAGTAATGAGCAATAGGATGAGAGGAAATGGCCTCAAGTTCCACCAGGAGAAGTTTAGATTGGATATTAGGAAAAATTTCTTTACTGAAAGAGCAGTCAAGCATTGGAACATATTGTCCAGGGAAGTGGTGGGGTCACCACCCTTGCTAGTGTTAAGAAAATGTGTAGATGTGGCACCTTGGGACACAGTTTAGTAGGCACAGGTGTGCTGGGCTGATGATCTTAGAGGTCTTTTCCAATCTTTCTGATCCTGTGATTAATAAACAGCCCTCAAAATAGGCGTTCTGATGCACATTCCACTTGGACTTGCTCTTACTCTGTTTCTTTTAGCTTAAATATATCTTCAAGAAATCCTGCTCTCTTCTGTCCCCCAGCTCCTCTGACTTTCTGCTATAGAGCATATAGTGGAAGAGAAATCTGGCAGTTTATGAGAGCATGGAGTAACACAGCAAAAGAAATCCTTAGAAAAATTTGTCACCAGTGGTAATTAGAGAAAACTTAAGGAAATTGGCGCAGAATTTTTAAACCCTGTTGAGAGTGCTAAAGCAGCAAAGGAAGCTGTGCAGTGCTATAAGCAGGCAAACTTTTGGTAGGAAAAAAAAAGGAAGTGTTCTAACATTACTTTTCTTCAGCATTGAGGCTGAAACCCACTATCTTGCATTGTGCCATCCTCCTGAACTGTATGTCAAACAGCATATGCACTGAGAGTACAAGAGACTAAGCACAGAACAAGTTCTGTCATTCTACAGTGGTGATCTGAACACATACAGCTTCTGGCATCCTCTGCAGGATTTTTTAACTAACCTGGGAGACAGAAGTGAAGTTCATGCAGGAAGAATACAACCTCTGATATTAGTTGGTATTGAGATGTTGACAATGCATCATTTCTGATAGAATTTATTTTTATTTCAAAATGAATGCTGCTTCCTCCATGCACACACACTTTGTTTCAAATTGAACAGTATCATCTCAGCCTGATCTTCAGTCTGACCAGTACTGATCATGTGTGAGGCTTCAGGGGCCTAATATACTAGTTGGAGAATATTGGCATACTTTATCAAGTGAGTTGGCTACAAAGAGATGAGATTTGACACACCAGCAGGAATCATCCCCCTGTTCTAGTCAGCTGCCTCCCTGGCACCCTGTGCCATAACTGTGCTTTGCCTGCTGTTTCCCTTGTGAATTTTCAAGAATCAAGAGCTCTCCAAGAGCCAAAGGCCACCAGCTGATATCTGGAAACTCACAATCTCTGGCCAAGTAATACTTGTCCCACTCCACAGTGAGACAGGATCAAGCAGTTGTCTCCACAGCTTTTATGTGTTTATATGTGTGTGTGTTTGTAATTGATAATTGCTGCATACTACATTATCCGGCTTAACTTTCTTTTGCTCTTATACATTCTTATGACACTATTTCATCTTTGAAAATCTGCTAGCATCTTAAATACATGTTTTATATGCAGTACACAAATATATTCTATTTGAGCTTTAGGTAGTAAACAAACAAGCGTAATTCAAAATAGCAGTTCAAGGCAGCAAAGAAATTAAAAAGAAAAGATAAAACATGGCATTTGGCTATGAAAAATGTCAAGTTATTCTTTGAATGTTGGCTTGGGAAAATCTCAATACATTTCTGGTAAATGAGGCATGAAGCATATTCTTAAAAATATGGTGTCCAGGAGATAGTAGTACCCAATATTTTATCCTAATGGCAATGTATAGTACTTAAAAAAGCTTGAACTTTAAATCAAACACTTTGGGGAAGACATGGCCAATCTATTAGTTTTTCAAATATAACTTAGTAACCACATGAAGATGAGATAGTCAACCATTTCTGGAAGCTTACTTGGTTGAAGTCTGTCATAGCATTGGAATGTGGTTTATTCTCTAATTAGTATGCAAGGAATGTGAATGAGCTTCCTATATCACATTTACTTCTCTAAAACTTCATATTCCTTGACCAGAGTCATTAATGTCTTGTTGGATCAAGATAATCCCTGGTGAACATATTCATAAAGGATTTCATTCAGAATAATGACTTGGGTGGCAAAACTATTATTTGTCGTGCTTATAGAAATTATAACATAAATAAAAGGATAACTTGAATTGCAGAATATTTTATTATTTCTAAATAAGCCATATGACAGAAGTCCCTTTTGTTTATTATTATGATTTATTCTGAAGAAATTTACCTTCCCTATTTGCCTTTCCTTCTTACTTAAAAAGGCAACTACAGTATGTTCCTCCTGGGACAAACTGTTGCCCAGGTTTTCACCCACCTCAAGCAAAACCAAATATGAAATGCTTTTTTTATAGAGAACAATGCCAAAATGTGTGTGTGTCACACACATACCTATTTAGAGGACAGTAGTGCTAAAACTTATCATTCTTTAAATCTTCTCCCTGGAAGCAAGAGGGTTCAAGTCCTTTCATCTCTTCTGAAATAGCTTCCAAATTTTGCTCAGATAATAGCAAGTTACTATTACAAATTTACCATTTGTAGGAAGTTCTCATGACCGACTGTCTTTTTTACTTTTGGGAAGACTAAACTATATCTATTTCAAAAGGAAACTACCAGGCCTTTTCTTATTATTTATATTAGGTTCCTGTGCATGTTGTGAGACGTAGATAGTGACAAGTCCTTCCTAAACTGGCAGCTCAGTGTGCAGATGAAGGATACAGTTCTTTTATAGGTGAAAAGGAGTTTCTGCAAAGACTGCCTCTGGAAAAGTCTTGTGTCATTTTTCTGGTCAATGTCCTTTACTTCCACTTGACAGAACAGACAGTTTTAGGCAGGACTCCAAATCTAGCAATTTTGCACTTGATTTCATGCTGACAACTACAGTGTACCAACTGTTGAGGCTACTTGGGTGTCAAGCACTTCTCCTGATTTTTCTGGTTATTCTGTACGATTGGAGAAAGGTCATTTATGTTTGGCTTTACCATGTGTTAAAATACAAGCAAACAATAATCCTTTCAGAAAAGGGGCCATACCCTAAAATTGACAAATAGGCTAAATAGAACTAGTTTTTCATTAGCAATTCTGTGTGAAAAGACCTTGTTAAAGTATTTTGGTAGGTCTGTCATCCTGCCTGATATGTAGTTTCCCTTCTGCTCTCCTTTTATAGTCTTTTGGAGATTTTTTTTTTGTCTAAAATATAGGTATACAAAGGTGTGTAATATGGAAGTCTGCTACTCTACAAGTTCCGTAACCAAGGACCTGCAGCCACTTGGCTACTGGTAGCATGATGCTGACATGCTTTTTGCCTGCCTGTCATAGGCATGCACCATCACCCTGCTTACCTCCTCTTTCATATCCCCAAAATGGAAAATGCTTATTGGTAAAGTATTCCAGCCCTAGCTTATCAAATGAAGGATAGTTTTTTTTAATTGAATGTAAGGGCTTCTTACCTGTAGACCAGTCACTATGCAGAAAATTCATTTGTTCCAAGTGACAGAGTACCAGGGCCCTGCAACAGCAGCCAGAAGACATTTCCAATCTCTCCTTGTGGTCATTGCTCAAGATTGACAGCAAACAGTTCCAATAGGATCATCAGTGCTTTAATATGATGTCTCTCTGCACTATGCTTCTGCGCAAATAACACATTACGTCAGCAACTTCAGAAAACCTGACCCCTAAGTATGATACAGCTGAAGTCAGTTGAGAATATGGACAAAAATTTCATGGGGGTTTCCTTACTTTTCTCTGGTTGCATTAGATTATTTCAACATCTGTATGGTTGTTTTATAAAGTAGCTCCTGGTCTCCTTCTTCCATCCTTTTTCTGGGCAGAGTTCAAGCAAGAAATTTTCCAACCTTCCTTTTTGCCAGAGACGTTCACAAAACAAGCCTCCCCTGCTGCAGAAAAAAAAAAAATAGTCTATTTAAACCACTGAACAGTCTCCCTGTCATCCTGGGCAGCACTAAACCCTGCATTTTCCTTTGGGAAATAAGCTATCACAATTTGCTTCAAAATTACTGGAATAGCACTGAGGCCAAATCTTGCTCTTAAAAGGCCAATATAGTTTATTTCGTAGGGCCATGGCAAATTACTGAAACAAGACACATTAGTGATATTTGACAGGGAAACTTGCCCAGGACCAAAGTGTCATTTGCCCACGATGTTTGTAGGACTACTTCACCTCACAAAGAGTAATGGCAAGTATATTTACCTTACATACCCTTTGAATATATGGCTTCCAGCATAATCTTTGAAGTAGCATAATACAAGGCTTATGGATACTGGACATCAGAGTAAGCAAGAAGGAAACTGTTTTTACTTATAATCATATAATAGGTGTAGTTATTCAGTGTGTGATTTGAATGTCAGAAGAAAAATCAGTCATTGCAAAGTAGTAAAACAAAGTAATTTTTGACTTAGAGAAAAATGTATCACATTGTTTTTCCTTTGAATTTTTCTCCAAGCAGGGAGAACTCCAGCCTGCTGAAGAGTAGCCACCACAGTAATACCCAATGAAGTCCAAATAGAAAATTATCAGTGGAGAACAAAAGGAAGTGGTCCTAAGGACATACATGTGACCTTGACACTGCCCATGGCTTGTAGCATGCAGCTGCTACGTCTAATTCTTGTTGAGAGAGGAAACAGAGTTGTGCACTGTCCTGAGGGAGTATGTGTGCTGTTTATATATGGTGCTGAAAGGCAAGAGG